>NC_061107.1:42338526-42346026 GCF_015104395.2 Macrobrachium nipponense | reverse complement strand
GAATATATCTATATATATCCTCCCTATGCTATATATATCTCTATCTATACTATTATATCTATCTCTCTAGTCTATATCTATCCTATCTATATCTATATATCTCTATATATCTATTATCTATATATATCTATATATATCTCTATCTCTCATATGTCTCTATATAGTATATATATATACTATCCTATCTATCTCTCTCTTATATTATATATTCTCTATATCTCTAGATCTATATATCTCCTATCCTATATATATATCTCTTATTCTAATATATATATATATATCTATCGATAGCTTATATATCTATACTATATTCTCTATATATCTCTCCTCTCTCTCTCTCCTATCTATATCTCTCTCTATCTATCTATCTATCCGATATCTATCTCTATTCTATCTCTCTCTCTCTCTATCTAATCTATATCTCTATATCTACTAGCTTATATATCTATCTAATCGATATATCTCTCATATATATATCTCTATCTATATCTCTCTATATCTATCTATATCTCATCTCCTATATCTCTCTATATCTCCTAATTTATATTCTCCTATAACTCCATATCTGCTCATCTCTATATCTATCATATCTCTATATATAGATCTATATCCTATCTATATCTATTATATCTCTATCTCATATGATCTCTCTCTACTATCTTATATATAATCTCTCTCTCTCTCTAGCTCTATATATCTATCTGTATATTATTCTCTATATATCTACTCTACTCATATCTCTATATCATATATCTATATATATATACTCTGCTGGCCGAACTAAACCAAAAGAATTACCGACTCGAGCCTCGACATGTGACGCCCCTGAAAAACCTACATAACAAATAAATCTAAAAAGTGGGAAAAGCAAACGCAATTTTGCATCAGGTATCGCCAGAATGTACCCCTAAACACTTCGTAGTCCACCTTTGCTGAGAATGACCTTCTCCTGCCTTGTTACTAACGACACACCCCTAGATTCTAAATATCTCTCGGCAGATGTCCACCCCAGGCCTGCGTTTCTTCAACTTTTAAGAGATGAGATGTCTGGCCTAACAAATGGAAACCGGGTATTTAGTATTTGGTATATAATAGGAATCAATCTTGGTTTGCACTATTTTTTGTTATTAGGTTTTACTATGGAATAAAAAACAAAAAAAAATTCTTTTGACTTTCCTGTGTTCAGAATTTTTAAAAGGTGAAACGAGTTCAAAGTCGTATTTTTTTCTATAAATCTATATATATCATGTGACAACTGTACCAAATTTACAAAAAAAAAAATAACAAATAATAACTACAAAAGGTGGCCCGAGTAACATTCTGTGTAATAAAGGAAAATATAGTTATCCCTCTGAGCCCTGAACTCCTTCCCGGGCCAGGACGTATACAATGCTACGTCACTTGACGAACAAGAAATCACGGACGGAGCGTTTATACGTCCCCTCCACTCTCTCTTTTTGTACCGAGAGCTAGTGTGTGGGGATTGTGTATTTGAAGACTTCTCGTTGCTGGGATATGCTCTCTCATCCTTTGTCGATATAAGCTCCGCCCAATACCTAATGAGAGTGAAGGAGTAAGGGATCTCGTGACATTTCAGTGACGTAATTGAGACGTCACCATATTCCACCAATGGGAGCTCAGTAATTCAATCGTTTTCTTGTCTTTTCCGTCCTTTATCTCTCAAAGCAGACATGTCCGTCGACTCGCATATAGACGATAGTGCGACTGTAGAATTCGTTTGATTAGCGTTGCTGTTGCTTCTTTATCAATTTCCGTTAGTATTATGTTTTGCACATTCATGGGTGACTCTGGAGATTCCTCAGATGAAATATATGTACCAGTGGAATCTGATGATGAAAGTGAGACATCAAATTGTGTACAAGCATTGAGTAATTGCGAATTATTTGACGATATTGAGCCAGTCACAGAAGAAGGTTGGTGGTTGTTTTCCGACATCTTTAAACAATTCGTTTCGTCTCTCCAATAATTTTTTTTATAAACTTTCGATTCTTATTGGTTGTTACCCATCAAAACATTGAACTCGTTTTCATATTTCATGTCCGAAAAAAAATAGAAATTTTTTTTTTCGGTCTTTGTAATCAAATGCAGACCGATTCTGCTATGATTAGTCAGTAGATATTTTGTTCTGAGATGATGTTGATATTCACTCCCCAATTGCACTGAGACACCGACCAACGTTTGTCGCCCTCCTATAAATTTTTTCATGTACAGGAAAGGCAAGGTTTTCTCTCCGCTTAACTCGACCGTGATATTTCCCCAGGAATTATTATTAAGTGCTTGGGGTAGTTTTACGGCTGCGTTTCATGGACATCTTCTTTCCCACCGTTATTCCTACATTAAGATGGGGAGGGGGTTTGTTGCCTGATGCACTTTCTAAACTGCCTTCTATCAAATGCTTCATCATCTTTTAAACATCCTCACTCTATATTTTCCTTCTCTTTATCTCTCCATCGAATTCTCTGTCTCCCTCTCTATCTTCTTCCCCAAACAGGTTTCTCCTAATCGCTCTTCACTCCTCATCATCAATCCTAAACACATGCCCATACCATCGCAATCTTGCCTTTCTTATCCCCTCTGCAATCTTTACTAAGCCTGACCCTCATCTTATTTCTTCATTTCCCAATCTTTCAAGCAGCGATATTCCCACAACCCACATCGGCATTCTCATAACTACTTTCTCAAGCTTTACCTCCACTTTTCTTCTTAGAGCCCATGTTTGTGATACATACATTAACCCTGGTCTTATCACTGTGCTGTAGATCTTGACTTATAGCTTGATTAACATCTTCCTATCACCATTCTACTCCAGCTACCCTCACTCCGCTTCCCCCGCACATCTTTTATCTTACTGCCAACTTCAGTATCAAATCCTCCCTCTTGGTTTAAAGTTGATCCTAAATATTTAAAGTTTCCCACCTGTTTTATAATCAAACCTCTCCTTTCTTGTATTACTATTCTGCCTCTATCTTCCCTATGGCTCACCAAAACCTCTTTAAGCCACGACTCTCTTAACACTCCTGCCACTCTTCAACCTTTATCTGTAGTTTTTCCTAATTTTCGGAAGTAATCACCAGATCATCGGCGTACAACAACTCCCACAGCTTTTCATTCCTGATCTCTTCACTTAACAAATGCTTTCTCTAGGTATATAAATGCACAATAGAGCACCTGCTTTCCCTCTAGCCTCTTTTCTTATAGCTCTCTTTCTCTGAAGATGGCAGCCACCATCCCTCTTCTTCCCATTAATCCACACTGCTGTTTCCTGATCTTTACAATCTCTCTTAATCTCACAACCAATATCCTCTCTAAAACTTTCAGTCCATGTTTTGTTAGTTTAATTTCCTTTTAGTTACCATTATCCATGATATCTCCATTCTGCTTGTATATATATTGTATACCATTAGACTCTCCTCCCATTCCCTCGGCATTACTTCCTCTTCCCATACAGCTTTTAAAAAATGCAACATCCATTTCTCTCCTTCTGTACCCTAGTGATTTAATCATTTCAATTTGGAACTTTGGTGGACCTGGTGCTTCACCATTCTTCATTTTACTTATTGCTCTCTTCACTTCTGTGTCCTGTGTCTCCATCACTGGTCTCTCTACCCTCTGTGCTACCCCGATCAGTATTTTAAAGATTTTTAAAATACTCTCTCCATCTCTTCTTAATATCTTCATCTCTATGCAATATATTTCCATCTCTATCCTTGATGACACCCAATTTACCCACATCCTGTCTCTGCCTTTTCCTCAAGTATGAAGTCTTATAGATATCCTTTTCTCCTTCTCTTGTGCCTAGTCTTTCAATCAACTGCATTGCCATTCTTCTAGCATCTATACCTACCCTCCTTCTTGCATCTTTTTCCCCTTCTTTTTACCATTTCTCTGCACTGTGTATGCCGTACGTTTCAGTCATTAAATGCTTTTGATTTACTTTTAATTAAGTCTTGTACCTCTCCATTCCATTTCCACTTTTCTCCTTTTGACACTCCATATCCACTGGTTCTTCCCACTAGTTCCTCTGCTTTCCCAACACATATTTCTGTCAATTCTGCCCAGATATTTTCCTCTCTGTTACTCAGTCCAAATTCTCCATTCCCCCCTCGCACCATCTCTCTTTCAGTCCTCATAAATGGCACTCCCTTTTCTACTTTACAGTCCCAAGCCTTAATTCTAGATATACTTTTTCTCTTCTTAGATTTCCTACCTCTCCTTTTCAAATGCAACACCTCTAACCTAAGTTGTTTAACACACACTTCTGCCAAGATCACTATGCCATACATCACATTGCTTTTGCTGGCTCCTCTAACCAACATGTAATCTATTTGGGTTTGCAATCCTCCACTTACATAAGTTATCAAGTACTTATACAACTTCTGAAACCATGTGTTTATACATGCCAATTCAAAACTTTGAACCATCTCCAATATATAATCCCATCTATATTTCTAATTCCAAACCCATCTCTTCCGTACACCTACTCATACCAATCTCTTTTCTTTCCCACCCTTCCACTCATATCAGCTCCTGTTTTTCACTATTCTAAGGGTAGCCTCAAATTTTTGTCTAAATAATTTTATCTCTTGCTCTAGGTACCTCATCTGAGGAGTGTATGCTGATATTATCTTTACTACTTTATCAGCTGTTATTATTGGAAATTTAAAAAGCCAATCATTTAGTCTTTTTACTTCTACCACTTTTTCCCTCCAGCTGTTATTTCCAACTCCATTTCTTCCCTCTTGTGACCTGCTGTAATAGAGCTTATAACCAGTTCCTCTTTCTCTAGTTCCACTCTTGCACACACAAGAAATCTATCCTCCTCCTCTCCATCACATTTACTATCTCCCTCAGTCTTCCACATACTTGCTCTTATCTTCCACTCTTTCATTACCTTCTTTGGCTGTAGTTGGGACCTATAGTACCGTTTGGCTGTAGTTGGGACCTATAGTACCGTTCGCCAATTTATCACACCATAAGGGGGATTCTGATGCACGTTGCTTACAAGGGACAACCTAGCTGATTCATGTTCCTTAAAACATCAGACATAGTTTATTGTTTGTCAAAGGAGGTTTTTACGACTTATGCCCTTGCTGTCTTTAACCACAGTTATTGGCAGCAGGCCGAACCTTTTACTTAAAAGTAAGACTACAAGGCAGCATTTTCCACAATTGTTGGCAGTGAGCCTAGTCTTTTACTAAAGGGTAAGACTGCAAGGCAGCAGCTGTCCTTAAAGTCTTTTTTTTAACACACAGGACCTACGATGGAGTATTCTTGCACCCCTAATACAGGATGTGACTATCTTTCATAGACATCCTTGTAACCCAAAATGGACGATGTCTCAATGGACGTGGGGAGTGACCATTAGTCTACAAGCGGTTGGCAATTGGTGCATATATCAAGAGGTCTATAACCCACTGCGTTATGTGGTGGGAGACACCAAAGTATACAACCCAGAAATTGAGTGAGTCCAGCAACTTTTGACAACAACAGGTTTCAGGATAAACTAATGCAAAATGTAATAAGAAGGAAAATTGAATGGTGTTAGAACTGTGAAACCTGAACAAGAGGGAAAGATGATAGAAATATCATCATTTATCATCAAACAGAATATGGCAAAGGGTTTGAAGAAGAGAAGAAAACGATCACCAGCATAGTCAATAGAGGAATAATCCCCAAAGGCCCCTCGAAGGGACTGAAGTTTGCATCTATTGCAAGCCTAATTTACCTGCTTCCCTAGTAATGAGGAACAACACCAACCAGAACCCAAATAAATAGGACAGTGCCAACATCGTTTACTGTTTTATTTGGCCAAAGACGATGTGCCTGTTCTCTGTAAAAATGTACGTTGGGCGCAATTCTACAGCATTAAAGAGACGTCTACCGGCCCATTGTAATAATGGAGCCCTCCATCAACACTACATCGATCATCACAACCAAAAACCAATGACTCAGGAACTAGTGGAGAATACCAACAACATCTGTACAGAACAAAATCTCCACTGACTAATCATAGCAAAATCCGCTTGCATTTTCTTATGAAGACCAACTCTGAACCATGAACTGGATGCAGAAAGATCACTCCTTTCTTGTATGCAGACAATAACATCTAATCACAAAATAGAATAACTCAAATAATGACAACAGCACATCTCTCTCTCTCTCTCTCTCTCTCTCTCTCTCTCTCTCTCTCTCTCCCTTACCCTCGACCCTTTCCCATAATACGTAACTCCACACCCTTACTTAAATCTTTGTTTGTAGCCAAACAACCAGAACACATGGTTTTATGGAGCAGGGTAGTGGGAAAAGAGTGCAAATGGTGATGCAAGCAACAGATTTGGCATGAGGACTCATATTATCCCCATAAATCAAAATCAACCCCCGGCCACCTTAGTATATGGCTATTTCCAAGATGGCTGACACTTATCCAAAATGGCAGCAAATTTCCTCTATATTTGAAATATTTATATTCCATAGACCTACAAAAGTTGTATACTTTGAATTTATATTTTGGTATTCTTGCTGTCATTAATCAGTTTTACCAAATGAAGCTGCAGAGAACCGTACAGTAAAGTCCAGTCTTGTAACACTTGTTTCTGCCACGACATTCCTTCTTGCAGCAACACTTATTCAATTCTTCACAAGCTTTTGCTACTACTGGCAAATCTGTCCCATACGGAAACCAGGCACATCAGTCTGTTGCCCTCCCTAGTGTCTTGGACTGGGAAAAACTGGATGGCATACTAAAGATTGGCTCCAAATGTGCCCTGCTTGAAAGGCAGTTCTCTTGCAATGCTCTCTAGAGTAGCCATTTTAGAGGGAATGCAATCATAAGCGCTTTGTTTCCTTGCAAAGAGATCAAGTTTAGCCTTATTTGCATCTTTATATGAACTGCTTCTGTTGTACATTAGCACCACGACCTCTTCAATGTTTTGTAGGTTTTCAGCTGGTAGAGTTAAACTTAGTTTGGTGAAGGTAGGTGTGGCACACTGAAACACAGTCTATGTTTGCCATGCAGACTACTTCCCCTTTCCATGAAAGGGAGAAACTGTTTCACACCCACTAGATGCATAGAAAAAGGGAAGGGCATATGCAGTATGCAAAAGTAATCTAGTATCTTCCTATTCATGAGTGCAGCCTCAAAGTTCAGCATTGTCCTGTTCATTTTGCTACAAAGTGCAGCATCCCCTGTGGTGACAATAATGCATGCTGTATCATCTGCTTGAGATGAAATTATTGTGTCTGCTAAATATACAAATAGTTCAGTTTTGTTCTGATCATTACTGAGGAAGCTGGCTCAGTTGTTGGAAGATTTTGCATACCAATCACTTTGCAGTCACAAGAAAGACGTCGACTTCCAAGATTGTGCTGCCATTGCTTTTGTTTCATAGATCCGAATATCACCTTCACAACATATATGCACTTTCAGAGATGGGATGCAACTAGCCCAATCATTCATCCAATGCTATTTAATTCCCGTGT
>NC_061107.1:42324576-42338026 GCF_015104395.2 Macrobrachium nipponense | reverse complement strand
ACACGGGAATTAAATAGCATTGGATGAATGATTGGGCTAGTTGCATCCCATCTCCGAAAGTGCATAAATGTTATATAGGTGATACTCGGTCTATGGAACAAAAGAAATGGCAGCACAATCTTGGAAGTCGACGTCTTTCCTGTAGGTAGATAGTACAACTAACTGGAAGCTTTGTTGCTTGTGCCAAGCGCACACACGTGAAAGACTAGAGAATTCATCTGGTGTTGGCTATGTTACCCTTGCTACAAACATTCCTGAATTTTATAAGTTAAATGCATTGCCTATACCATTTAGTTGCAATGATGAAACATGCCATGGGTATTGCAAGAGTAATCACACAGTTCCTCAATCCTGGCCAAACCCCAGTTATAGCAGTTGATTAGCCACTAATTGTAATTGCCAAGCAGATCCAATTGGAATGGCTATTGCAATAAGGTGATATGGTTATGATGTTTGGATGGCTGCATTTAGGAAAGGCAACATTCATGATTTTTGGTGATCTCTTGAAAGACAGTGGTTAGAATGGCACATTTGCAGGAGCAGAAATAGCTACTCCTGGAACAGCAGCTTCGTTTATATCTGCTTGCAGTTTATTAACTGAGCAAAGCCGCCTATATGACATATATCCCAGAAGCAGTAGAAGAAAGTAAGTTAAGCTGTGAAAGCTGGATTAGAAAATGTGAGTCAGTGTCTCTACAATTCTACTTTTAGAACCTTGTGGTTCAGCTAGAACCTCTAGTGTTCAATTTTATCAAGGCATACCAGAAGTCTAATTTCAATTTGTACAAAGACGTCCTACAGGAACTCATTCCTCAGTGGCTATAGACTAAGTTCATGAGTAGAATAATTCTCATGTGAAAGGAGATGGGGAGCCATCGGCCTATTTGAAGATGCAGATCCTCTCAGAGAGATGAGTTTGAGACTAGAAGGATGCTGAACCAAACTCTGAGAGTAAACATCATGATGGCACTGAAACTATGCAGAAAATGTTTCTTGAAATGGTTGAGAATCTAGTAAAAGTAATCAAAGAAAGGGGCAAATCTTTTGAAGAAGATTCATTGGGTTTGATTGTTCTAGACAGTCATGAAATTATGTCTAGTAAAGTTAGTGAATCCTTGAGATCTATGGAGAGCCTTAGATAGACACAATTCCCAAACTTTATTGAGAGACTCAAGACACCCAGCAAAGTCTACGAGCCAGTACAGAAGAATAAAATTTCATTGTTCAGTCGCATGATGTCTACTACACAGTTCAAGGGCAAACAGTCACTGCAAACCATATGGGAAGATTGCAATTATTCTCATGCCTTTTCATATGCCACAACAGACAATGTAACTTAAATGAATTATTTTAATATAAAAATCAAAATTACCCATCTTCACTTGCACAGAGGAGCCAGATGCATCAGGGTACCAAGTCACAGCTGCTGCCTCTACTAGAACAGCAGGCATCAGCCACCCATGACAAAACATGTTTCATTGATGTTATCATAACGGATGGTGCAGCTCTTAACCCTTAAACGCCGGAGCGGTAAATAAAAAAATGACTCCCGTGTGCCGGAGGGGTTTGAGAGTGAGCGCGTAAGCGGAAAAAATATTTTTTTCAAAAAATCACAGCGCGCTTAGATTTCAAGATTAAGAGTTCATTTTTGGCTCCTTTTTTTTTCATTGCTTGAATTTTAGTATGCAACCATCAGAAATGAAAAAAAATATCATTATCATATATAAATAATGCGATATATGATAGCGCAAAAACGAAATTTCATATATAATTGTATTCAAATCGCGCTGTGCGCCAAACGGTTAGAGGTAACAAGTTACTTTTTTTTTCGTTGTATCTTGCACTAAATTGCGATCATTTTGATATATAACACATTGTAAAACGATAAAAGCAACACAGAGAAAATATTATCACAAAATGATGCATGAATTCGTAGCGCGCGGATGTAAAAAAATAATTTTTAAAAAAATTCACTATAAATCGAAATATTGTTATAGAGACTTGCAATTTGTTTCACAATGAAGGAAAATGATTGAATATTACGATACTGTAAGAGTTTTAGCTTACAAATGCAGTTTTTGACCATTTCGAACGAGTTAAAGTTGACCGAATGTCGAATTTTTGTTAAAAAAAAATTTTAATATGCAAATATAAAAAACATGAGAAATGCTACAACCTTCCAATAATTGTTGTTATATTGTGCATGTTTTTGCGCACATTTTCATATATAAAACTCTAAAAAAAGCGTAATATGAAAAGGCTCAAATATTAGGAGAATGTGACCTACGCGTTTCCGAGATTTTCGGCCGAGAATCGGCGCGCGGACGGAATAAAAATATTTTTTTCAAATATTCACCATAAATCGAGATATTGTTCTAGAGACTTGCAATATGTTTGAAATTTAAGATAAATGATTGTATATTACTAGACTGTAAGATTTTTATGTTACAAATGCGTTTTTTTACCATTTCGGTTGAGTCAAAGTTGACCGATCGTAGTTTTTTTCGTACTTATCGTACTTTATATGCAAATATTTCAAAAATGATAAATGCTACAACCTTCCAATATTTTTTGTTATATTGTGCATGTTTATGCGCACATTTCCATATATAAACCTCTAAAAAAAGCGTAATATGAAAAGGCACAAATATTAGGAGAATGTGACCTATGCGTTTCCGAGATTTTCGGCCGAGAATCGGCGCGCGGACGGAATAAAAATATTTTTTTCAAATATTCACCATAAATCGAGATTTTGTTCTAGAGACTTGCAATATGTTTTAAATTGAAGATAAATGATTGAATATTACTAGACTGTAAGATTTTCATGTTATATATGCGTTTTTTGACCTTTTCGGTTGAGTCAAAGTTGACCGATCGTAGTTTTTTTCGTACTTATCGTACTTTATATGCAAATATTTCAAAAATGAGAAATGCTACAACCTTCCAATATTTTTTGTTATATTTCGCATGTTTTTGCGCACATTTTCCATATATAAACCTTTTTTTAAAAAAAAGCGTAATATGAAAAGGCTCACAATATTAGGAGAATGTGACCTACGCGTTTAGGAGATTTTTCGGCGAGAAATCGGCGCGCGGAGGGGAAAAAAAAATATTTTTTTGTTTTCAAAAATTCACCATAAATCGAGATACTGTTCTAGAGACTTGCAATTGTTTTAAAATGAAGATAAATGATGAATAAATTACTAGACTGTAAGATTTTTATGTTATAAATGCGTTTTTTGACCCTTTTCGGTTGAGTCAAATTTGACCGATCGTAGTTTTTTCGTACTTATCGTACTTTATATGCAAATATTTCAAAAATGATAAATGCTACAACCTTCCAATATTTTTTGTTATATTGTGCATGTTTTTGCGCACATTTCCATATATAAACCTTTAAAAAAAGCGTAATATGAAAAGGCTCAAATATTAGGAGAATGTGACCTACGCGTTTCCGAGATTTTCGGCCGAGAATCGTAGCGCGGAGGGGAAAAAAATATTTTTTTCAAAAATTCACCATAAATCGAGATACTGTTCTAGAGACTTGCAATATGTTTTAAAATGAAGATAAATGATTGAATATTACTAGACTGTAAGATTTTTTATGTTATAAAAGCGTTTTTGACCTTTTCGGTTGAGTCAAATTTGACCGATCGTAGTTTTTTTCGTACTTATCGGACTTTATATGCAAATATTTCAAAAATGATAAATGCTACAACCTTCCAAAATTTTTGTTATATTGTGCATGGTTTTGCGCACATTTCCATATATAAACCTTTAAAAAAAGCGTAATATGAAAAGGCTCAAATATTAGGAGAATGTGACCTACGCGTTTCAGAGATTTTCGGCCGAGAATCAGCGCGCGGAAGGGAAAAATTTCTTTTTTCAAAAATTCACCATAAATCGAGATACTGTTCTAGAGACTTGCAATTTGTTTTAAAATGAAGATAAATGATTGAATAATACTAGACTGTAAGATTTTTATGTTATAAAAAGCGGTTTTTTGACCTTTTCGGTTGAGTCAAAGTTGACCGATCTTAGTTTTTTTCGTACTTATCGTACTTTATATGCAAATATTTCAAAAATGATAAATGCTACAACCTTCCAATATTTTTTGTTATATTGTGCATGTTTTTGCGCACATTTCCATATATAAACTATAAAATAAGCGTAATATGAAAAGGACAAATATTAGGAGAATGTGACCTACGCGTTTCGGATATTTTCGGCCGAGAATCGGCGCGCGGAGGGAATAAAAATATTTTTTTCAAATATTCACCATAAATCGAGATATTGTTCTAGAGACTTGCAATTTGATTTAAAGTGAAGGGAAATGATTGAATATTACTAGACTGTAAGTAATTTGCTTACCCCCCAAAAAAAATAATATATATATATATATATATATATATATATATATATATATATATATATATATATATATATATATATATATATATATATATATATATATATATATATATATATATATATATATATATATATATATATATATATATATATATATATATATATATATATATACGTATATATATATATATATATATATATATATATATATATATATATATATATATATATATATATATATATATATATATATATATATATATATATATATATATATATATATATAATTTTTTTTATACGTAAAATATATATATTACATTCTTCGATTCTGGTACCAATACATAAATAAAAGGAATGCAGGTGACACTTCTCTTTTCGCATACAATGAAATGTCTTATTATTATTTTATCATGCACACATTCAGATATATAAAAAATTGTAATAAATATAAACTAAATATAAAATAAATGCAGAATACTCACTCGTAATCCTGACTCTTCGTTCTATTCTTGTTTTCTCCTCCTCCATTGAAGAGTCTTGCATTTTTTTCCACTCGACATGACGAGGTACAGGTGGATGGAGGGAGACGCGCGCCCTTGACTGCTGATGGACCCGGCGGCCCCGTGGCGCCCTCCGCTGTCGGTTTAGGAGGGCGCGCTCCAATACATGACCTTAGTGTGGTACTTTCGGTCACACTCCACTATCCTGCAAAGAGCAACTTTGCAGAGACGACAGAAGAACCGGGTGTCTCTCCTTCTGCCATTCATATGGCACACCCGGCACCGTTTCTGCCTTCGCCCTTCTAAGGCCTCCAGTATGTGTTCCCCTGGCTGCAGCCGACACGCAGGGTCCACTACCCGACGAGAAGCGGTGATGGCGGGGCCGGCAGCAAGAGGGGCGTCGTCAGCAGGGGCGGCGGCAGCAGGGGCGTCGTCAGCAGGGGGGCGGCGGCAGGGGCGAGGGGCAGGCGGCAGCAGGGGCGGCGTGCGGCGGCAGCAGCAGTCGTCAGCAGGGGCGTCGTCAGCAGGGGCGTCGTCAGCAGGGGCGGCGGCAGGTCGAGCGAAGTTGGCCCTCCTATCTGCCCTTTCCTCTAGGGGCAGATCTGCAGCTCGGGGCAGGGGGTCAGTTATGGAAGGCCACTCATCGGGATCGAAGTTGATGAGGGCATTCCGGCTACCTCTAGGAACTGTATGTGGGTCAACCTCGGAAGATTGTCACCGCGGTAAGGTTACCCACAGTACAGTATGTAGGCATTTTGGAGGGCCAACTGAAGGATGTATTTGAGGAGCTTCTGTGTCCACCTTCTGGTTCTCCTGGCGAAGGGATAGTACTGGATGAGCTGATCAAAGAGATCAACTCCTCCCATGTGCCTGTTGTAGTGCCCAATGACAATGACAGTAGGCCGCTCGGTACGAAACTCCTCAAACACAACTCGGCCCTGTCGACGTGTCTTCTTCGCTGTACGATCTCTTCTTGGATGGGTTCATGACTCGTCGTAATCATGGGGACAAGTCGGACACCCTTCCAACAGATGACGAAGACAGCGCCCTTTCCGCCGCCACTCTGTCTCTCCTCTTGCCAGGTGTTGCGGATGACAAGCGAACCTCTTGAGGACATTCGGGGCCCCACGCACCAACCGAAGGGTACCACTGACGTGAACACCTGCTTCATACAGTTCTTGGGCCAGGGATACCGAGTTATAATAATTATCCATAAACAGGTGATATCCCTGGTTATGGAAACGTCCCACAAGTTGAATACAGTGTCACGCAGCGTGGAGAAGACCCCGGTATACACTGAAAAGTCCACAACGTATCCAGTGTTGGCCTCGGTAATGAGAAAGAATTTCACACCATATTTCTTTGGCTTCTTGGGGTTATACACTTTTATACTAAGACGTCCTTTGTAAGGCATCATCCCCTCATCCAAAGACAGGTTCTTTCCAGGAATCACGAGATTACTACACCGTTCACGGATATAATCCAACACTGTACGCACTAAAATGAGGCGATCACTGTTATTCCGGGGTATGGCCCTTCGGTTGAAGGCGTTGAAGTACCTGTCCATCGCCAGGAAATTATCACGGGACATAACGCCAGGCACATTCGGCATACATAAAAAATAATTTCTCCTCCAATATTGCCTGACGTCGACAGCAGGTGTCAAACCAAAATAAATGTGGAGCCCCAAAAAATGTGCCATGTCAATGAGGTTGCAACCCCGGCCAGTAATACGACAAGGTCGTCTTCAGCTCATACCGGCAGTACCGAGCGTAGTCCACCGTCTCGTGTACCAGGTATTCCAGCAATTCCCGCGTCAGGAAAAGCTGGATGAACCCCAAAACAGTCAGGGGTACTGGTACGGTCATCCCAGGGGTTGCCGTGAAGGGGTGCATGTTAGGAGGGGTGGGGTCCTCCGTCCACCCCTCGTCACTCTCCGACGACCGACCTTCACCTTGGCTGGCGCGACGAGCCGACCTTCTACGTGCCCGTGCGCACGCACGCGCACGGGTGCGGGCACGATGCACACTACCCCCCCCCGTTGGCCCATCACCCTCACTTAGGCCCTCACTTTCTGTATCGTCCTCTGCGATAAAACTTGAGCCCGTATCCCCACCCTCCCCCTCCTCCTCAGATTCCCCCTCGTATGCACTGAATTCGAGCTCACTTTTCGGGATGTGAGCCTCGAACGGACATTGGGGGCAAATATTCATCCTCACTTTCATCGGGACTGATGTCCTCATCACTCGATGACCATCCGCCATCAAAATGAGGACTTGCGACATGTTCCCGATCAAGCTCCGAAAGATATTCGTCTATGTCCCTTGGTTGGAGGCCTCCCAAATGCCTACGAATGCCCCTAAGTACGCCCACATGCTTCCTAGGGGTAACCAAAGGCATACGATGTGTTCCCGAAACACTTTCAGCACCCACGTGGCCGCACAGAACGGCCTTGAGGCCTTCCGACGGGTAAAACGCGCCTTTCACGGTTCACACGTCGTTGAGACATATCTAGGAATGTCCTGTAGCAATACAAATGCTCAAAGTCTCGCACAAGTCCAGAAAAACACGCTTTTCACGAAAGATCGCTCTCGGATGGTGCGCTACTGATGCTGGCTGGAGCGAGAAGAAGGGATATCGCGCATGCGCACCTGGGTCACGCTTCAAAACAAAACAAGGCCTTGATCCGCGAACTCCCAGCATTCCCCAAGGCGCGTGATTCAAAAGTTTTAGGCTGGTAGGCCTATAAGTATTTTTCCGCGAATTTAAAAAAAAACTTTCGTATGTCGACGTAAAATACGTCCAGTCGGCACCCGACAGACAATTTATCTCGACGTAAAATACGTCCAGTCGGCATTTAAGGGTTAAATGCTCTGAGAACAACCAAGGGGAATACATTTAAGTCTTATGCAAAAGATGAAATCCTTGCTAAGATAGAGAAGCACTTACTGAAGTACAAACAAGCACACAATGTATTTGATGTATATAGGACAGACAATATGAAATCACAAAGACAAAAAAGAGCCACAGGAGTTGACTGCAAAGTGATTGGCATGCAAAAGCTCCCAACAACTGAGCCAGCTTCCTCAGTAATGACCAGACCAAAACTGAACTATTTTTATATTTGGCAGACACAATCATTTCATATCAAGCAGATGATACAGCATGTATTATTGTCTCCACAGGGGATGCTGCACTTTGTAGCAAAGATGAACAGGACATTGCTGACCTATAGGGCTGCACTCACGAATAGGAAGATATTAGATTACTTTCTATGCATTTAGTGGGTGTGAAACAGTTTCACCCTTTCATGGAAAAGGGAAGTAGTCTGCATGGCAAACATGGACTGTGTTTCAGTGTGCCACACCTACCTTCACCAAACTAAGTTTAACACCACCAGCTGAAAACCTACAAAAAAAAGTTGCAAATGAGGCCAAACTTGATCTCTTTGCAAGAAAACAAAGAGCTTATGATTGCATTTCCCCTACAATGGCTATTCTAGAGGACATTGCAAGAAAACTGCCTTTCAAGCAGGGCACATATGGAGCCAATCTTTAGTATGCCATCCAGTTTTTTCCAGTCCATGACACTAGGGAGGGCAACAGACTGATGGTGCCTGGTTTCCGTATTGGACAGATTTGCCAGTAGTACCAAAAGCATGCGAAGAATTGAATAAGTGTTGCTGCAAGAAGGAATGTCGTGGCAGGAACAAGTGTGCAAGACTGGACTTTGCTGCACAGCTCTCTGCAGCTGCACTTGGTAAAACTGATTAATATGTGAAACACATTGGTATCTGTATATCTTTGGTGGTCATTTGGAAATATTGTGGCCATATGGTGTCCATATTAGTCCATATTGGAAAGATGGTTCAGTTTATCTCTTAATGACAGTAAGAATGCCAAAATATAAATTCACAGTATACAAATTTTGTAGGCCTATGGAATATAAATATTTCAAATATAGAGGAAATTTGCTGCCATTTTGGATAAGTGTCAGCCATCTTAGAAATAGCCATATACTGAGGTGGCTGGAGGTAGATTTTGATTTATGGGAATAATAAGAGTTCTCATGCCAAATCTGTTGCTTGTATCACCATTCGCACTTTTTGCCCACTACCCAGCTCCATAAAACCATGTGTTCTGGTTGTTTGGCTACAAACAAAGATTTAAATAAGGGTGTGAGGTTATGTCTTATGGGATAGGGTTTAGGGTAAGGGACTGAGAGAGAGAGAGAGAGAGAGAGAGAGAGAGAGAGAGAGAGAGAGAGAGAGAGAGAGATGGTTCAAGAAGTGCCTGTTGTCATTATTTGAGTTATTTACTATTTTGTGATTAGATGTTATTGTACGTATACAAGAAAGGAGCGATCTTTCTGCAATCAGTTCACGGTTCAGAGTTGGTCTTCATAAGAAAATGCAGGTGGATTTTGCTGTGATTAGTCAGTGGAGATTTTGTTCTGTACAGATGTTGTTAGTATTCTCCACTAGTTCCTAAGTCATTGGTTTTTGGTTGTGATGATCGATGTAGTGTTGATGGAGGGCTCCATTATTATAATGGGCCGGTAGACGTCTCTTTAATGCTGTAGAATTGCGCCCAACATACATTTTTACAGAGAACAGATACACCATCTTTGGACAAATAAAACAGTAAACGATGTTGGCACTGTCCCATTTTTTTGGGTTCTGGTTGGTGTTGTTCCTCATTACTAGGGAAGTATGTAAATTATGCTTGCAATAGATGCAAACTTCAGCCCCTTCGAGGGGCCTTTGGGCGTTATTCCTGAAACCTGTTGTTGTCAAAAGTTGCTGGACTCCCGCCACATAGAGCAGTGCGTTATAGGCCTCTTGATATATACATCAACTGCCAACCACTTGTAGATTAATGGTCACTCCCCATGTGCATTGAGACATCGTCCAGCATTTGTCTTATTAGTATAAATTTTGGTGTTGAAATGTTGTCCATTTTGGGTTACAAGGATGTCTATGAAAGGTAGTCACATCCTGTAGTAGGGGTGCAAGAATACTCCATGGTAGGTCCTGTGTGTCAAAAATGAAAATGACTTAATGGACAGCTGCTGCCTTGCACTCTTATCCTTTAGTAAAAGACAAGGCTGACTGCCAATAACTGTGGAAAATGCTGCCTTGTAGTCTTACTTTTAAGTATAAGGAATATGAATCAGTTAGGTTGTCCCTTGTAAACAACGTGCATCAGACTCCCCCTACTGGTTTGATAAATTGGCAAACAGTACTATAGGGTTCCCAACTGCAGCCAAAGAAGGTAGTGAAAGAGTGGAAGATAAGAGCAAGTATGTGGAAGACTGAGGGAGATAGTAAATGTGATGGAAAGGAGGAGGATAGATTTCTTGTGTGTGCAAGAGTGGAACTAGAGAAAGAGGAACTGGTTATAAGCTCTATTACAGCAGGTCACAAGAGGGAAGAGATGGAGTTGGAAATAACAGCTGGAAGGAAAAAGTGGTAGAAGTAAAAAGGCTAGATGATTGGCTTTTTAAATCTTTAATAATAACAACAGATAAAGTAGTAAAGATAATATCAGCATACGTTCCTCAGATGAGATACCTAGAGCAAGAGATAAAATTATTTAGACTAGAATTTGAGGCTACCATTATAATAGTGAAAAAAGAGGAGAAACTAATAACAAGAGCTGATATGAGTGGCAGGATGGGAAATAAAAGAGATGGGTATGAGGAGGTATACAGAAGAGATGGGTTTGGAATTAGAAATAAAGATGGGATTATATATTGGAGATGGTTCAAAGTTTTGAATTAGCATGTATAAACACATGGTTTCAGAAGTTGTATAAGTACTTGATAACTTACGTAAGTGGAGGATTGCAAAGCCAAATAGATTACATCTTGGTTAGAGGAACCGACAAAAGCAATGTGATGAACGGCATAGTGATCTTGGGAGACGTGTGTGTTAAAGCTCAGGACTGCAAAGGAGAAAAGGGAATGCAATTTGTGAGGACTGAAAGAGAGATGGTGCGAGAGGGGAATGTAGAATTTGGACTGAGTAACAGAGTGGAAAATATCTAGGCAGAATTGACAGAAATATTTGTGGGGAAAGCAGAGGAACTAGTGGGAAGAACCAGTGGATATGGAGTGTCAAAAAGAGAAAAGTGGAAATAGAATGGAGAGGTACAAGAATCACTTAAAAGTAAATCAAAAGCATTTAATGACTGAAACGTAAGGCATACACAGTGCAGAGAAATGGTAAAAAGAAGAGGAAAGGGATGCAAGAAGGAGGGTATGTATGGATATTAGAAGAATGGCAATGCAGTTGATTGAAAGACTAGGCACAAGAGAAGGAGAGAATGATTTCTATAAGACTTCATACTTGAGGAAAAGGCAGAGATAGGATGTGGGTAAATTGGGTGTCATCAAGGATAGAGATGGAAATATATTGCATAGAGATGAAGATATTAAGAAGAGATGGAGAGAGTATTTTAAAAATCTTTTAAATACTGAAAATGATAGAGAGGAGATCGGGGTAGCACAGAGGGTAGAGGGACCAGTGATGGAGATACAGGACACAAAAGTGAAGAGAGCAATAAGTAAAATGAAGAATGGTGAAGCACCAGGTCCACCAAAGTTCCAAATTGAAATGATTAAATCACTAGGGTACAGAAGGAGAGAAATGGATGTTGCATTTTTTAAAAGCTGTATGGGAAGAGGAAGTAATGCCAAGGGAATGGGAGGAGAGTCTAATGGTATACAATATATATACAAGCAGAATGGAGATGTCATGGATAATGGTAACTACAAGGAAATTAAACTAACAAAACATGGACTGAAAGTTTTAGAGACGATATTGGATGTGAGATTAAGAGAGATTGTAAAGATCAGGAAACAGCAGTGTGGATTAATGGGAAGAAGAGGGATGGTGGCTGCCATCTTCAGAGGAAGAGAGCTATAAGAAAAGAGGATAGAGGGAAACCAGATGCTCTATTGTGCATTTATATACCTAGAGAAAGCATTTGTTAAGTGAAGAGATCAGGAATGAAAAGCTGTGGGAGTTGTTGTACGCCGATGATCTGGTGATTACTTCCGAAAATTAGGAAAAACTACAGATAAAAGTTGAAGACTGGCAGGAGCGTTAAGAGAGTGGTGGCTTAAAGAGGTTTTGGTGAGCCATAGGGAAGATAGAGGCAGAATAGTAATACAAGAAAGGAGAGGTTTGATTATAAAACAGGTGGGAAAGTTTAAATATTTAGGAACAACTTTAAACCAAGAGGGAGCATTTGATACTGAAGTTGGCAGTATGATAAAAGATGTGCGGGGGAAGCGGAGTGAGGGTAACTGGAGTAGAATGTGATAGGAAGATGTTAATCAAGCTATAAGTCAAGATCTACAGCACAGTGATAAGACCAGGGTTAATGTATGTATCACAAACATGGGCTCTAAGAAGAAAAGTGGAGGTAAAGCTTGAGAAAGTAGTTATGAGAATGCCGATGTGGGTTATGGGAATATCGCTGCTTGAAAGAATGCAGAGGTGATAAGAAAGGCAAGATTGCGATGGTATGGGCATGTGTTTAGGATTGATGATGAGGAGTGAAGAGCGATTAGGAGAAACCTGTTTGGGGAAGAAGATAGAGAGGGAGACAGAGAATTCGATAGAGAGATAAAGAGAAGGAAGATATGGAGTGAGGATGTTTAAAAGATGATGAAGCCTTTGATAAAAGGCATTATAGAAAGTGCATCAGGCAACAAACCCCCTCCCCATCTTAATGTAGGAATAACGGTGGGAAAGATGTCCATGAAACGCAGCCGTAAAACTACCCCAAGCACTTAATAATAATTCCTGGGGAAATATCACGGTCGAGTTAAGCGGAGAGAAAACCCTGCCTTTCCTGTACATGAAAAAATTTGAAGGGTGCGACAAACGTTGGTCGGTGTCTCAGTGCAATTGGGGAGTGAATATCAACATCATCTCAGAGCAAAATATCTACTGACTAATCATAGCAGAATCGGTCTGCATTTGATTACAAAGACCGAAAAAAAATTTCTATTTTTTTTTCGGACATGAAATATGAAAACGAGTTCAATGTTTTGATGGGTAACAACTAATAAGAATCGAAAGTTTATAAAAAAAATTATTGGAGAGACGAAACGAATTGTTTAAAGATGTCTGAAAACAACCACCAACCTTCTGTGACTGGCTCAATATCGTCAAATAATTCGCAATTACTCAATGATTGCACACAATTTGATGTCTCACGTTCATCATCAGCTTCCACTGGTACATATATTTCATCAGAGGAATCTCCAGAGTCACCCATGAATGTACAAAATACTAACGGAAATTGATAAAGAAGCAACAGCAACGCTAATCAAACGAATTCTACAGTCGCACTATCGTCTATATGCAAGTCGACGGACATGTCTGCTTGAGAGACAAAGGACGGGAAAAGACAAGAAAGATTGAATTACTGAGCTCCCATTGGTGGAATACGGTGACGTCTCAATTACGTCACTGAAATGTCACGAGATGCCTTACTCCTTCACTCTCATTAGGTATTGGGCGGAGCTTATATCGACAAAGGATGAGAGATCATATCCCAGCAACG
>NC_061107.1:42307076-42319576 GCF_015104395.2 Macrobrachium nipponense | reverse complement strand
ATCAGTGTTACACCCTTCAGGCCATTACATGACGCTGTCTTGATATCAATATATAAGGTCAAAAGGTCTTAATGAGCCTTTCTTAACAAAAATTTTGAAATAATGAGCGCTATTTTAATCAAGTAAACTATTCTATGTTTCCTTATATTTCATGCAATTCGAGGTGTCAGGGGTTAAGGTCTTTTAAAGCAGATATGGTTGAAGCAAAGATCGTCCTTCAAACCTAAGTTAGAATTCAACCATAATATCCCTGTTTTCCTTGTACTCAAGGTTAATGGCAGGTGGCTGGCATAACCACTAAAAGAAATGCTTACGTTACAGCCTTTGCAGGAGGATTAACATGACAACCAAACTCTTAATCCCGAGGTGATATCATCAATAGTACGTGGAGGGTAAACATTCAACCTTATTGAACCAACCAAGACTGATAGACAAACCTACACAGTGGTTTTTACTCGACCCAGTCAGTCTTTTCATAAATTCACTTAGTTTATTCTAGACCTATTCAGTTTTATACGAATCCAAATCAGGACTACAAAAGAAAGGAATTTGTTTGAGGTTATGAACATTTTATTTATTTGATTTTTCGTAAGAGAGCGATCCCATAAAAGGTGGAACAAGGCATTGAAAAAGAAAGTTTTGACCTCCTGACAAATCAAAGGAAAAATTTCGAAGTTTTATTATGATCTAAGCATCCCATTCGATCAGTTGGTCTGATAGAGAGAAATAATGCCTAGAACGTTTTACAGCCTCAGTAAATAGAGGCCTTTGGATGTCAGAGAAAGTAGCTCAATTGCATTAATTGACCTCAGCTGTATCCTAATATCGTTTTATAGAATCGGCACTCTGTAGAAGGAACATGACATTAATGAATTGTTCAAGTTGCTTTTTGGTCTGTTATTATGGCGTATTGAAGTTCGTAATTATTGTTAAAAAATGTACATATTACCATTTGATTCTTAGTGCCGAAGTAAAGAAATTTATATCGAAAAATTAACTACTATTAGTATAAAATTGTCTACCTTATTTATGTGGTGGAGAAAGCAGAAAATATACAAAACCAACAAATGCAGCATTCAGTACTTCCTTAAAGATACACACACGCATACCTACAATATATATATTATATATATATATATATATATATATATATATATATATATATATATATATATATATATATATATATTAAAAGATCATCAAGTGAAAGTGAATGAAGAGGGGGTAAAATGACTTTAAACTTTTATTCCAAAGTCATCTTCGAGGTACTAAACAATTTTAAGAAAAAAACCTACACAAAGTAGAAATATGAGATCACAAATAACAATAAAGCAAGTCAACAACATACTTAAGTATGTAAATGAACATTGTTCATAACTAAAAGCATACTTAATGGAAATATGCTGTTACTACGAACCTCAGTATAAAACTATCGGTTTGTAAAATATCTAAGAACTCGTTTAACTTTCAAGTCATTAAACATAAATCTTTTCAATAATTCGTCCATCTTAAAAGACTATCGCCCATATTAAGTTGCTAAAAGAACTAATGAAGTATCCTTCAACTAACAATTTGTCAGAAATTGATGTAACTTCTAAAAACTACTCTAGCTGAATTCCAGTCTATAGGGTGTTCAAAGTCTCTTACTTGACAAAGGATGACACTTGAACTGTTCGCAACCCGTACATTATATTTATGCTGCGTAACTCTCTTACTTAATTCGTTACCAGATCGTTCAATATAAGGCACATCACAAGTTGAGCAATTAATTTTGTACACCCCTCCAGTTGGTAATATTGGTTTATTATAAAACAATGAATTATTGACAGACGAATTATTGCTAAATTGCTAAAAACAACTTTTATTTTCAGACATTTCATTCTGCATACAACTGATAAAAATTAACAACGTTATGGCAAAACAAAAATATTTGGAGACAAATATCAAATAAATCCCAAGGTAATAATTCTCCTGCAATTTTATAGATATTCTGAATTTCCTATACTAAACATTCAGGATCACAATCTATATATTCGTAAAAACATTCCTGAGAAGACTGATAGTTTATCTTGGGGTGATGGAGGGAAATATTCTGAATGAAAGTATTCACTGATGTTGGTTTCCGGTATAATTTGAATTTAAATCCGTTGCCGGTTCTCATAACGACTGTGTCAAGAAATGATAGGTTTTTATTCTGTTCTACTTCCAATTTGAACTGTATGGATGGAACCAGACCATTCAAAATTTCTAAAAACTCCAAGGGTTCACGATCTCGTGGCCACAGGCATATCATATCGTCGACGTATCTGTACCATGTCAAATTGAGTAAATGTAATGATATTTTGTATGTATCTGATCACGTAAAATTCCATATAGATATTTGAGAGAGTTGCAGATAAACAGCTTCTAATTGCCAAACAAAAATTCTGTCTATCAAAACAACCATTAAACGTAAACGTTAACTATGCACAACTTAATCAACTTTATCAACTTAATAAAAACATGATAGGAAAAAGGAATATCTATTTACATACTAATTATTTTTTTATTGTAGAAATTTAGCAGACCATCAATGGATATTTTCATAAACAATGAACTGACATCAAAACTTATTAACTTTGTAATAAGGTCTTCCGTATTTTTAATATATGCCTCTGATATATTTCCTATAAGCGAATTTACCAGAGAACCTAACCATTTTGAAAAATACTAGAGAGCTGAGCCTTTCGAACTGATAATTGCTCTGATTGGTTTGCCTTCTTTAGGAATCTTTACTATGCCATACAAATAAGGTAGCAGAGAATTTCTTGGCTAGTTCATGGTGAGAGTAACAAAGATTTCACAATGCTATTATGACGCTTATTAACTTTATCGGTGGGGTCTCTTATTAGTTTTTCATAAGTAACTTCATCGGATAAAAGTTGATTAGCTTTTTCAATATACGAATTCTTACTCAAACATAACAATACAGTTTGACTTATCAGCCATAGTTATATGCATATCTTTATTAGTTCTTACGCTCTTAAGTGCCATCAGGAATCCTAAAGGTGCAGTATATCTTAATTTTGAATTGCATATAGCATATACACATCCTTTTGCAATCAAAATATTGTCAGAGTTTACTTTTTCATTTTTTTATGTTTATAAAACTTAAGCTACTGAAAAATATCGAGTTTGTCCTTAGCAAAGGAAAGGTTCATACGAAATCTTAAAACAAGTTTTTCATTCTCGTTGAGTTCATACGAGATAGGTTTACGTATATGTCCCGGTTGCTTTTCGTTGTCCATACACTTTCACGAAATGAACGTTCCAATTTCCCATCTAAATTATTCTATAGTCACGAAAGATCAAGTAATTTTGAAACTGAAAATGTTTTAGTTTTGCCATACCGTTGTGAATTTTTATCAATTGTATGTAGCCTGAAATGTCTGAAAATAAAAGTGGTTTTTAACAATAATTCGTCGCTCAAGAATTCATTGTTTTGTAACAAACCAGTAATGCCAAACAAGAGGGGTATACAAAATCAATTACTCAACTTATAATATGCCTTATATTGGACGATCTGATAACGAATTAAGTAAGAGAGTTACTCAGCATAAATATAATGTACGGGTTGCAAACAGTTCAAGTGTCATCTTTTGTCAAGTGAGAGACTTTGAACACCCTATAGACTGGAATTCAGCTAGAGTAGCTTTTGGAAGTTCATCAATTGCTGACAAATTGTTAGTTGAAGGATGCCTCATTAGTTCTTTTAGCAACTTGAATATGAGCGATAGTCTTTTTAAGATGGACGAATTATTGAAAAAAATTATGCTTAATGATTTAAAAGTTAAACGAGTTCTTAGATATTTTACAAACAGATAGTTTTATACTGAGATTCGTAGTAACAGCATATTTCCACCAAGTATGCTTTTTGTTATGAACAATGTTCATTTATTACTTAAGTAGGTTGTTGTCTTGTTTTATTGTTTTTTGTGAACTCATATTGCTATTTTGTGTAAGTTGTTTTCTTAAAGTTGTTTAGTACCTTAAATATGACTTTGGAATAAATGTTGAAAATATTGGCACCCCCTTCTTTCATTTTCACGTGTGGATCTCTTATGTACTTCATCCATGGGACAATTATGGAGTTACAAGCTTAGCTTGTCTCCAAGCAAGAAATGATATGTGATTCATTAACATTACACACTTGTAAGATATATATATATATATATATATATATATATATATATATATATATATATATATATATATATATATATATATATATATATATATATATATGTGTGTGTGTGTGTGAAAATATCCATTGATGATATGTGATCCATTAACATTACACACTTGTAAAGAATATATATATATAGTATATATATATATGGATATATCTATATATATTATATATATATATATATATATATATAATATATATTATGTCTATCTTACAAGTGTGTAATGTTAATGAATCACATATCATCTCTTGCTTGGAGACAAGCTGTAAGGGTAGCTTACTTGAGTGAAGGAATTTGGGTATGTAAGCGTTTAACCGAGAGATCGCTTGTCTTGGCGTCAAGCATGTACATTCGTTTGTACGGATATTGCAGGTCTAATAGACCAAGGCACTTGGGAAAGTCACATTCCTTCTCAAGGATCTTGGGATTGTGCCTATTGTTTTTGTGATTATGGTACGATATGCACTGGCTTATCCCATATCCTTCTTATTTCTAATTTCAGGTCTTGATAGTTATCAATTTTTTTGTTTCTTTCTCCTCTACTCTAGTGTCCCATGGTATTGCGAAATCAGTGAGTGAGATTTTCTTCTTGATTTTATCAATCATTAGGCACATATCACTGAATCTGTTTTGATGCCATAGTCCCAGAGGATCTTTGCCTGATCGTTTTCTATCACCCCAGCAGGGCTCCAGTGGAGGGCTTATGACACTTAATTATGCCTCTTTTTGTACTGGTTCTGTGCAAGTGTAGACATTTGATTGCTATGTGGTTTATGGTATCGTTTTCATATTGCACTTCCTGCATATGGGTGAAATGTTATTTCCATCTATCTTTCTTTGAATATATCTGGTTCTTAGGTCCTGATTTTGTTCCGCAGTTAGCATTCCTTCTGTTTCCTTCTTGAGTTCTCCCCTCTGTAGCCATCACCATGTTTCACTGCAGGACAGTCCTTTCGTCTGTCTCATGTACTGTCTGTGCATTGGTTTGTTGTGTTATTCTTCCGTTATGTTTGTCATTCTCCTATCTCTGTATATTTCTGGGTCTTCATCTACTTTTATCAGTCCTTCTTTCTAAGCACTCCTTAGCCACTCGTCTTCACTGGTTTTCAGATATTGCCCCAATGATCTGCTCTCGACATTAATGCAGTCCCCTATGCTTAGTAGTTATCTCCCTCCTTCCTTTCTTGTTGTGTATTGTCTGTCTGTATTTGCTCTCTAAAGCAGTGCTTTGTGTATTGTGATACGTTTCCTAGTTTTCTTATCTATGCTTCCTTTTTCCACTCCACTACTCCTGCACTGTAAATGATTACTGGTACTACCCATGTGTTTATGGCTTTCTTCATATTTCAGTCTTTAAGTTTTTATTTGAGTATCGCCTTAAGTCTCTGCATATATTCTTTCATGATCTTGTCCTTCATCTCTTAGTGTCTTATGTGTCTGATGCTACTCCCATCTGGTAGCTTTATCCTTTATGTCCTTGTAACTTAACCCTTAAACGCCGACTGGACGTATTTTACATCGACATTTTTTGTCTCTCGGGTGCCGACTGGACGTATTTTACATCGACATACAAAAGTTTTTTTAAAAATTCGCGGAAAAATACTTTTAGGCCTACCAGCCGAAAACTCTTGAATCACGCGCCTTGGGGGATGCTGGGAGTTCACGGATCAAGGTGTTGTTTTGTTTACAATCGTTACGCAGGCGCGCAAGCGCGAATTTCTTTCTTGTCGCACTAAAAAGTATCTGTGACACATCTCGGAAATTATTTTGTCACTTTGACATAATTTTTTTACCATTTTAAATTAGCCGTTACATGGACTATTATATATGAAAATGTGCGCATTTGTATGTAAAATACAACAAAAAAACACTCATGATTGTAGCTTTTATCAGTTTTGAGATATTTTCATATAAATAACGATAAGTGCCAAAATTTCAACCTTCGGTCAACTTTGACTCTACCGAAATGGTCGAAAAACGCAATTGTAAGCTAAAACTCTTATATTTTAGTAATATTCAATCATATAACTTAATTTTGCAACTAATTGGAAGTCTCTAGCACAATATTTCGATTTATGGTGAATTTATGAAAAAACTTTTTCCTTACGTCCGCGCGGTAACTCTTCCGAAAATAATCATACATGCGATTGTGGTAATGTTTGCACCATTTTAAATTAGCCGTTACATAAAGTTTTATATATGGAAATGTGTGCAATTTCATGCACAATACAACAAAAATCAACCCATGGTTGTAGCTTTTATCAATTTTGAAATATTTTCATATAAAAAATGATAAGTGACAAATTTTCAACCTTCGGTCAATTTTGACTCTACCGAAATGGTCGAAAAACGCAATTGTAAGCTACAACGATTATATTCTAGTAATATTCAAGTATTTACCTTCATTTCGAAACAAATTGGAAGTCTCTAGCACAATATTTCGATTTATGGTGAATTTATGAAAAAAATAACATTTTCTTTACGTCCGCGCGGTAACTCTTCCGAAAAATCATACGTGCGATTGTGGTAATGTTTGCACCATTTTAAATTAGCCGTTACATAACGTTTTATATATGAAAATGTGCGCAATTTAATGTATAATACAACAAAAAATAGTTGAAGGTTGTAGCTTTTCTCATTTTCGAAATATTTGCATATAAATTACGATAAATAGAAAAAAAACCACGTTCGGTCAAATTTGACTCTACCGAAATGGTCGAAAAACGCAATTGTAAGATAAAACTCTTACATTCTAGTAATATTCAGTCATTTATCTTCATCGTGAAACAAATTCGAAGTCTCTAGCACAATATTTAAATTTATGGTGAATTTTAAAAAAAAACTTTCCTTCCCTCCGCGCGCGGATTCTCCGCCACAAATCTCCGAAATGCGTAAGTCCCATTCTCGGAATATTTGCTCCGTTTCATATTAGGCATTTCATAGAGTTTTATATATGAAAATGTGCGCAATTTTATGTAAAATAAAACGAAAAATATTTGAAGGTTGTAGCTTTTTTTATTTCCGAAATAATTGCATATAAAAAATATATATATAAAAAAATTCGACATTCGGTCAAATTTAACTCGTCAGATATGGTCGAAAACTGCATTTGTAAGCTAATATTCTTACGGTATAGTAATATTCAATCATTTGTCTTCATTTTGAAAGAAATTGGAAGTCTCTAGGACAATATTTAGATTTATGGTGAATTTTTGAAATAAATATGTGTTTACGTCTGCGCGTTACGAATTCATGCATTATTTTGTGATAATATTTTCTCTGTGTTGCTTTTATCGTTTTACAATTTGTTATATACCAAAATGATCGCAATTTAGTGTACATTACAACGAAAAAAAAAAAACTTGTTACCTTCAACCGTTTTGCGCACAGCGCGATTTGAATACAATTATATATGAAATTTCGTTTTTGCGCTATCATATATCGCATTATTTATATATGATAATGATAATTTTTTTCATTTCTGATGGTTGCATACTAAACTTCAGGCAATGAAAAAAAAAGAGCCAAAAATGAACTCTTAATCTTTAAAACTAAGCGCGCTATGATTTTTTGAAAAAAATATTTTTTCCGCTCCCGCGCTCACTCTGAAACGTCTCCGGCAATGTTCACAGCTTTCCTTAGGTGTTTGTGGATGAAAGGAAGAGCTTAAAATCTCTGCATGGTAATTTGACCAAGACACATCTTTGTATTACAAACTCCATCATTATAGTCTAGATTAGGGTATCTATTACCTTGATGCTCTTACTATGTAGCTTGATGTCATCCATGAGTTGGTACCCATCATATATCTGGAGTACTTTTATCAAGGAATCATGGCTACTATGAAGAGTAGTGATGAGAGTGAGTCGCCTAGAAAGATACCTCTCCTGATTTTAGCCTCTGATAATCTTTTCCCAGAGCTTTTAAGTGTTGTATTTCAGTTATGCATTGTGTATTTTAAGAGGTTGTTGGTGTTTTTCTCTGCTCCATATATTTTCTGTCATTCTATTAGGCAAATGTGTGCCATGCTTAGATTGGTTTTCCGTTTCTTACTGTTCTTCATTATCTTTTTGTCTAGCAGGAGCTGGTCTTTTGTACCACTACACTTCCTTTTGCAGCCTATAGTTGCTGGGGAATGGTATTTGTATTCGCTAGGTAGTTGCATAGTCTTTCATTAACGATACCTGTTAGTAACTTCCACATTACTGGTCGACAGATGATAGGCCTGTAATTATTAACTATATATATTTATCTTTCTGTAGCAATGCTAAGCATTACATAACCTGATATGTACATTTCTATAGCAAACTACTTTCACAAAATGCATTTGTAGTTCAATTAAGAGTGTGACCAATTTTTTAAGAGTACTTTTTCAAATGGTCACAATACTTAAAAATAAAAAAATACAAAAGCTGATCAGTTTGGAACGTAATTGCCATGAAGTTCACTAAATCTTGACTTTATTTATCGTTGCAACATCCCACACTCGCAAGGTATTTATCTTCAGAAAAAAATTGGAACATAGTTGCTATGAAGTTCTTTGTTTTAAAATATTCAGTAAGGTCTACAATGTATCTGTATTTGCTGCTTACAGTAATCCAACTATCGACGATTCTATATATGAATGTCTTGTGGAGAGAATTCGAATGGCTCAGTCATAGGATTAAAAGCATAATTTGTGAAGACTAATGGAAGGCACAGTGAGTGGCTAAATACAAATTTCAAAGATCAATATGGCCAGTCTGCTCTTGTGTTCTAAGTATCCTACGATATTGTGATTCTAATTAAGGAACATACATACATTTCTGGTAATAGATCAGACCTCATATTCAGAGACGTTCCAGCTGTTGTGAAGTCCAAAGTTTGTGAATTTATAGGCACTTCTGATCATTGCGATATTGAGATGGACATGCCTGTCAATCAGTATATTCCTAATTCCAATACTGGAAAAATTGTCTGTTTAAAAACCTGAGCCAATTGGGATCGCATTATTGAAACATGTCAGGCACTTAATATTTCAGGTGCTATATTAGATCCTGGTCCCAAGAACAAGTTAAATCAAATGCCGATGGCTATTTTAAACAGACATGTCCCTAACAAGTCATTTTAGAACAAATGACCACACATGGTTTAATGAGACATGTAGACGAGCCTACCATGAGAAACAGACCAAACCCAACGCATGGAGACAAAATTGTTCAAACGAAAATTATACCATTTTTGTCGAGTCTCACCGTACTGCGAAGAGATCTTACCATACAGCTGAGAGAAATTACATGCCCCTCTCTTTAATACTTGTCATCCTAAAACTCTTCGTACAAAATTTTCATTTCACTTCAGGATTGTTAAGAAAATTCTGGATAATCATGATCTCTGGGTTGGAGAAGACTCCGATGGTTTCTTCCGTTTTTTTTTTTTTTTTAAGTTTCTAGTAGATTCTATAGATTTTTACGTCGACGTAGTATCTTTCCAGATGAGCATGAGCTTTGTAATACATAGACTGGATCATTGTATGATGTAGTCGATGGGGTATGAGGCTGAACTCCAGTAAAGCATCTAAGTATTAAGAAACATCGAATGAAGGTTTCAGCAGATGCCGCACAAAAGTTAAGTATTGTTCGTAAGGCCTCATATATCCATAGTAGTGATAAGTCAAAAACAACCTGTTTTAGGTCACTTGTATTTCCTTTACTAGAATACTGTTCTCCTATATGGATGCCTACTTCTGCCAAAGATTTATCCCTTTTAGACAGAATGGTTCATGATGGTAGGTTTCTGTTTTCTAATAGTAGTAGTTATGTCTTACACATCTTTCACATTTACAATTGATCTCTGATTCTCTTTATCTGCCGAGAAACCAGATTCGTTGAACAGCAACACCAATATGCAGTAAATGTGCCTCGCTGTCGAATTTCTCAGTTCCAGAGGTTCTTAATTCCTCACACCGCTGGACTGTGGAACAGCCTCCCAGATGACATCGTCCAATTGGAACTTCAGTAGTTCAAGCGAAGATGCAGTATATTACTACTCTAATACTATTCTCTTTGCATTTTCGTACATTTTTACCTATTCCTAAATTATTTATTTATTTTTTTTTTTTTTTTAATTTAATGAGTGGGGTCTCTTTTCTGTATTTCCCTTTATCGCGTCTCACTTCTTCCTAACGGACGCCATATTCTTCGGAAGCTAGAATTTCAAGTCCATGACCCCTCTGGGCTTGTTCAGTATACATAGCTGTCATCTTCTCGATAACAATAATAATAAAAATGGAATTCCCTCGAACAGCTGATTAAATATACCATTGTCATTTCAACGTCATAAAACAGCGGTTACAAAATTCTGCTGATTATATGATTTATTTTCCTGTAAAATCTCTAAATTCTCAGGTTTTCTTCTTGACCATCTGCTTTCAAACGCCGCACTGGTTATCCAAGTCACGTCTGGACTCTGAGGTTCCAAGACTATGAGTGTCGACACTGGATTCTCACGATAAGCATCACTACACGTGAGAGCAAAGCAGGGCTTTTCTCCGGGTCAAAGTCCTTGCTGGAAGTTTTATTCTAGGGTCGTTATCCAGACTGAGTATTCAGAGAAGGAACTGTATAATTTTTTTCTGGTGTTCTTGCATAACTATCCTGTTTTTAATGAGCCCGACTACGTATCTACGTATAAATCTAAAACTGAATATATATATATATATACTATATATATATATATATATATATATATATATATATATATATATATATATATATATATATATATATATATTATATATATATATATATATATATATATATCATATTGACATTATGTACAAAGGAAATTAATTGCCATCAAGATTTAAAGTTAGCTTATTTAATCTAATCAATATAGGTTTCTAAATTCGGAGTTCTAGTTCATTCCTGGATTTTGTCAATATTTTAAAGTCCTCTCTATTTAGAGTTATGTTGCATAAATTTTGACAGTGATCTCTTATTGCCGACTGCAGAGCTCTTGCTAGTGGCACGGTTGTTTGTGAACTGACAGCTTTTCGTTGGTCAATTCCTAACGAAAGATTCATTATGCTAGAACCGATATATTCTAAATTGTAGTTGGAACGGTTCTAGGTATATTCCACTAGGGAAAATTCCACTACGGTAGGTTCCACTAGGTAAATTCTACTATAGGTAAATTCCACTAGGGTAAATTCCACTACAGGTAATTTCCACTGGCGTATTAGGTATATTCCACTGGAGAAAATTCCACTATGGGTAAATTCTCCTACTAATAAGGATAATGAGAAGAATGAATACTTTTTAAAAGACTATTTAATCACATAATGTGTCAGTTTCATATAAAGATAAAAATAACTGAGAGTACATAAGTTTAAAAAAAAAAAGTTGTAGAAAATCTTTTGGGTCTTTTTAAAAGGCTATTTAATCACATAGTGTGTCATTTTCTTATGAAGATAAAAATAATTGAGAGAACATAAGTTAAGAAGAAATAAGAAATTTAATATTTTATGCTAAATTGTGTGCAATACTTCTTAAAAATTCCAGCATTTTTTCGGAGTTATAATTCTCAACTAATCTCTTAATTCTTGCATCGATAATTTGATAGGATTTTTTTTTGGTTGTAGAGTCCCCCCGTCGTACATGAGCAATTTTAGTCTGGCTTAGGACCTCCTCAGTCTTCAGGGCTTTGCAAAGCTTCCACAAATTAGGATGTGTTGAAGTAATTGATGACCGCAAGGCATTGTGGAATCATTCTACCGAATTATTTGCTCTTGGCAAGTTATTTAAAACTCGTTGACGTACATTCCACATATGGATAGGAAACTTGGGAGTTTCTCTTCGTCGACGATGACCACGTCCTCGTAACATGCCAATTTATGAATTTTCAAAATAAGAGCTATAGTCAGAAGGAATGCTATCGTCATCAATTAAAATCGCAAAGCCCTCGACAACGTCATCAATAGGTAAGAATGCTAATGCGCAAAAGCACTTAATTTTAAGCTGAAAACGTGCATCCGTGTTATATCTCCTGCTTTCACCCAGTACACATATTTTGCGCCAAACAGACTGTCCCAGATGAAATACACACCCAACGGTTTCTACATCCGGGAATACTGATGCAAATGCATTATGGAGGGCTTGCTCAAAGTCCAATAGGCAGGTAACCGGTCGACAATTTGACCTTAAGTTCAGCAGAGTAGACAAAACATGATGATAAGAGGCTTCTTTTTTGTCTGGAAGTAGGGCAAAGAGTCTTTGCACACTTGACCCTCCA
>NC_061107.1:42294576-42299576 GCF_015104395.2 Macrobrachium nipponense | reverse complement strand
TGTGGACACGAGTGTGGCAGTGTGGCCAGTCCCTTGTTTTGTTTTCCTTTCACTTTGAGTGTGGTAGCGCTGCCCTGAATCTGTCGTCTGCATTTTGGTAACACTAAAAGACACATGTAAGAATCACGAATGCTCTCGAAGGTGTCAGGACGTCATCCGGTCCAGCCTTCATTCTGGCTATTTTACTAAGTTATTAATACAAATGATTATCTATCCCTTGCAAGGGATCTAGTCCAGGAATCTAGTCCAGGGATCTAGTCCAGAAGTTCTGAAGACTAGGTAAATTAGCCAAGTCCAGGAGACTAGACCTGGGAGAAATTTGGCATGATGTAATGAATAATAAAGAAACCAGCTGAGTACCAGGAATTTTCTTCAATACCCCTAAAATGGAAATCAGCACTTCAATTGCCTCCCAGTGGGAAGACATCACCTGGCCTCATCAGTAATAAGACCCATACACACAAGGAACATCATGTAATAGCAGGTAGGACAGGCCTACCTTATTTCCCAGGCAGCGTAAACGTTAGTCTTCATACCCACCGTGTCAACTATGACAGTACCATTCTCCGATCCCTGTCTCCAGGCAAGAAGACTGACAACAGTGAGAACTGGGCAAATATCGAATGCCTTATTCGTACATATGAGCGATTTAGATCATCCTATTAACTGGAGTCAAGCAAGAGCCTTAATCCCATGTAATGACACAGTTAAAGGAATGTAATTGAATCTTGTTTCATCAAGTAAAATAATGGAAATGTTCTAAATTTAAGTCTTGGTTTATTTAAACTTGATACCTTCATAATGAAAAAGTTGTAGATAAATTTGAGCAACAAAGTTAATATATTCTGTTTTTACATGTTTTGGACTGTACGGATACTTTGTAGTTTCGGTTAGGGTTAAATCTATGTTTAGGTTTGTGACCGTGTGATATCTGATAATCCTGGATTATCTCTTCAAGTTTTACCCTTTTGAGAATTAACTCTCTGGTATTCCTGATCTTGTTGTGTACCTGATAACTTTCTCTCCAATTGTATTTCATTCGTTCCTTGACAATGTCTTAGTAAAGACGAAAGCGCTTGGATTTCTGACTATCATTTTCCAGTGGTATTCGCTTATATATATATATATATATATATATATCTATATATATATATATATATATATATATATATATATATATATATATATATATATATATATATATATATATATATATATATATATATATATATCTATATATATATATATATCTATACATATATATATATAGAGAGAGAGAGAGAGAGAGAGAGATACATATATATATATCTATATATATATATATATATATATATATATATATATATATACCTTCAAGTTTTTATTGGTATTAATAATAATAAATGGCATATAGATTATTGATAAAACCACGAAGCGTAAATTCTTAAGAATACAAATCCCACCTTCACGTTTTCTGACACCTAGAGAAAAACTGCTGAAAATTTGACCTTTGTAGACATCAAACACTGAGAGATGGGTAAATATGAAACGCATTTGAGGCAAAATAAGCATTACTTGCTTAGGTAACTAACCGTATACTTTTAGTGATACCTCTGAAAACTACTTCATTCTTATGGAAACAAATTTACCAGCGATTTTTCTACTCCTGATTCATCAAAATTCACATATACCCGTTTCTGTTTTGTTTACACTGCACGCATCGTCTTCTTAGATAGATACACAAATCCTTGATTCACTTCGAATGGGCTTTTCATTACACTTCGGAATGCCCCTTGTTTTCCTTGGCCAGTAATCAAGTATATATTAATTCTTTGGGAGATATCCCTCTGACTTCCTCCTCAGAATGCTGGTATAAACGAGCACACATTAGATGTTTTTTTTTTCCGTCCATGCCTGCCCTTGGTACAGAAATTGCTTATCATTTAAGAAAGCTGGGATCTTCCAAGGCAGTCCAGGCTACCTATATAACATGCATTATTTCGGTAGCAATCACACGAGAGAGAGAGAGAGAGGAGGGGTCGTGATGTGGACTGGAGATTCCTCTCGTTTTCAAGCACCCCGTATAACCACAGATAATGAAAGAATAGACATCAATAAGGATTATAACTTCGTTTCATATAACTTTTATTATCTGTACAATAAAACCATTAAAACCTGAAACCACTCTGTACATGGAAAATAGTACACCTCTCTAACAGGTAACCACAAGTAAAAATTTTTGGGGCAATTTACTATTGTTCCTTAAGTTTTGTTTTCCTAAACAATTATACAGTTGCCTTGTTTTTATAATTATATTTTTTCCACTTCTCATGACCGATTTTAGAAAATTTTAGAAATTTTTGCTTACTAATAATATGAAAACCGAATTTTAAATTATGTGTCCCATGAGTTACAATATAACCTTTCAAACGTAAAATTTGCTGATCTGCAAAAAGAATAGTTGTTTTATCTTAAAATGTAGGTCAAGGCTTCGCAAACTGGGTAGAGTTTTTAACATCTGTCAGAATCATAATCTACGGAATCTGCGAATATAGTTAGTGACAATACCGTCCATTTGTTTATTTTCTCTTCAATAGTATCGTCCTATTTTCCATTTTTCCTTTACAAGTATTGACTTATGGCAATTAAATTTTTACGGTAAGTGGATATATGGATATATTTACGATAATGCTGTAGAAATGAAAATAAAGGAGATATGAATTTCCCAATGGACCATTTAAAACATTGAAAAATACCAAAATTCTTGTTCTTTGTTTTTATGAACTATGTTAATCTATAAGCTAATACTCCAGGGAGATACGAAAATTGATAAGGAAAGAGACAAACTGAGAGAGAGAGAGAGAGAGAGAGAGAGAGAGAGAGAGAGAGAGAGAGAGAGAGAGAGAGAGAGACTTAGACTTGCTGCATCGAATTGTAATTAGAGATTTAACAGCGGCAGGCAGCTGTTAATGGATGGAAAGTGAACCATTGTGATACTCAGCATGGGTATGGAACAGTATGCGGAAAGAAAGTTCGATTCTCTCACATCCATTAATTTCCATTTCGTTTGGTTTTCAAACTCATCCATAAATGCCATCTTGAGCTCGGCGATATGTCTTAGATCGAGGCAGAGATAATCATCAGGGACATCTAAAGTAGCACATCCCTGACAACCATTTTACACCTGAGGTTCTGCCCTAATGCATATCTCTTCTTGAACTCCCTCTTTCGTGCATTTTCTAAGTGAATAAACTTCTTGCCTACGAAGCATTGTAAAGGAAATGTGTAAGTAAAAGGTTTATTCATCTTTATCAGTTTTTCAATTATCAACAATGACAAGGGTTATCCTTGCCCGAGTGAACAACAACTGTTATAAACTACTTTTTTCTTATCTTGTTTGAACAAATAATAGAAGATAAGAAAAAGGTACTTCAAAACAGTCAGCAACATTCACTCGTTAACTAGAACAGAGGAAAATTACCTTTTAAAGTTAGTAAATATAACAAAATAACTTTATAATAACATATTTCCTTCAGATTGCTTGACGTTCCATGAAATTTCATCAAACAGAACATGCACAGAAAGGAAAACTCAGAGGTCAGCACCTTCAGTTTTTAGAACCTTTACGAGTGTAGTTTTTTCTTTTACGTAAACAAGCAGAGATGATTATTTTGAGGCGCAGTTTTTAAAACTAACCTTACAAGTTCACGAATTTTCAAAACATATATGATAAACTTCCCTTGGTTAGTGAGCGTGAGTTCTCTTTTTATTTTATTTTTTTCCTTTAATACGACTATAAAAACTAATAGTATTGATAGAAACACAAATTTATGAGAAGCTTTTTAGATTTACGACACCCAAGAGTTGTAATAATTCAAGCAAAAGCGTCTCTTTGGGTTTGTCCCAAGAATACTTCAACAACCCATCCTCCTCCATACACACTGGACGACCTAATCATCTGAACACCATGACCCATTCGTTCACATAGATAGTCGTTCGGCAACTATTGCGTTCTCTCCATATTTTCTACTTTTTTATGTTAAAATTGCTCTCTAAATTACTCATATCTACAGCTTCGACCAATTTTCTTTAATTTGTATATATATATATATATATATATATATATATATATATATATATATATATATATATATATATATATGTGTGTGTGTGTGTGTGTCGTGTGTCTGTGTGTCTCTGTGTGTGTGTGTGTGTGTGTGTGTGCACGCGCGCGTGTGAGTAATTCATTCTCATTCCATTTTTTCAGGAAAATTTTTATAGCTCATTTGACGTTATATTCATCTAAAGTGGCGACAGAGGAAATAAATTGGGAAAAATAATAAGGATTATTATGAAAGGTGCATTGTAATTGCAGTCATTAATACTTACAGAAAAATATGACCAATAATTATTATAAAGAGAATAAAAAATAGCTCATTCCTTGATAAACTATAGAAGACTCAATCTGATCTGTTTTGCGTAAATGCCTAGCAGCGTTAATTTGTAAATTGGTGTTTCTTACATTTATATGCGTATATCATTGTTAAGCTTTAACTAAAGTTGACGTTTCCCCTACCCCCCAGCCACCCCCAATAAAAAAAAGAAAAAAAAAACTCCTTTAGGAGCGTAGACATGATTTGTTATATTCAACGACTTAGCATAGACTTTGTTCTTCAAAGACTTGGTTATTACTTTTAAAGAATAGATTTTATTTTTTTCTGAATTATGTCGTTAACGTTATTCTTACTCGTGTGACCACAACCACTAAGACTATCGTGACTGTTGTTATTGTTATTAGTTGCACTGACTACTTCATCCCGTCTGGTAAGGTATGCTTTGCCTGTAAAGTCATGTTATGATTCATTTACTAATATATGTACATTGCGTCAGCTGAATATTCTGCCTATTCTAATTGCACATGCGATGAGCATCATGTTGTTCATCTGCCCATACGATTTTTTTTCCTTTCAAACACTGACATGTGGGTTCATGATTTCAGCAATATTTGGGATAAAACGGCG
>NC_061107.1:42259576-42284576 GCF_015104395.2 Macrobrachium nipponense | reverse complement strand
CTTCCTAACTATTCAAAATTACTTCAGTCCTTGTTTGAGTATTAGTGGATTTAAAGTTAATATTCATTCTTTATTGAATATTTGTCTACAAGATAAAAAGTTTAACAGGCATTTAATTTACAGGATTCTCTAAACAGATTGTGAAAGTAGAATTGGAATGGCAGATTTCATGTCAACAGCTTTACATATTCGCTGCTCCTTTTTAAATTTTGGTCGGTAAATGGTTATTTTAATCAATAGTTTTCAGAGCTGGAGATTCTCCAGGTTATAACAGAAATTTTCCAACAACTGGATGCTCATATAAACATATATGCATATTATTTATGTACGCAGCAATTTTGAGTTAAAATACCTAGCAATGGCCTATTCTATTATTATTAATATCTCATTTTTCGTATTGCATTTCCTGCATATGGGAGAGATGTTATTTCCATCTATCGTTCTTTGAACATATCTGGTTCTTAGGGCCTGATCTTTTGCCGCTGTTATCGTTCCTTCTGTTTCCATCTTGACCTCTCTCCTCTGTAGCCAATGCCATGTTTCATCGCTGGCTAGTTCTTTAGACTGTCTCATGTATTATTGTCCGTGCATTGGTTTATTGTGCCATTCCTCTGTTCTATTTGTCTTTCTCCTGTCTCTGTATATTTCTGGGTCTTCGTCTACTTTTATCAGTCTTTCTTTCTGTACACTCTTGAGCCACTCGTCTTCATTGGTTTTCAAATATTATCCCAGTGCTTTGTTCACGATGTTGAGGTAGTCATCTATGCTTAGTAGTCCTCTCCCTCCTTCCTTTCGTGTTATGTAGTCTGTCCGTATTTGGTCTTGTGTGGAGTACTTTGTGTATTACCATATGTTTCCTGTTTCCTGGTCTATGCTGCGGAGTTCTGCCTTCGTCCATTCCTCTATTCCTGCGCTGTATCTGATTACTGGCACTGCCCATGTGTTTATGGCTTTTATCATATTTCCGGCGTTGAGTTTTGACTTGAGTATCGCCTTAAGTCTCTGCATATATTCTTTCCTGATCGTGTCCTTCATCTCTTGTGTTTTTTATCCCCTCCTTCCATTATTACCAAGTATTTGTATCCTGTCTCATCTATGTGTTTGATGTTGCTCCCATCTGGTAGCTTTATCCCTTCAGTCCTTCTTACTTTGCCCTTTTGTATGTTGATTAATTTTAATTATTATTATTATTATTATTATTATTATTATTATTTATTATTATTATTAGTTATTATTATTATTATTATTATTGATTATGATGATGATATGATGATGATGATGATGATGATGATTATTATTACTATTTCGGGTGTGATATTCGTAATCTTAATTATACTTTAATGAATCTCCTTTAACTACATGAACGTTGGTTCTATTTATGAACATATTGGTAAAATGCCAGGAAATATAAATTCATAATATTTGGTGCCGAACGAAATAACATTCAGTTCAAAATCAAGAAGAAAAATCATTTTCCGTTTTCTATACACATTGGGGTTTACTTTTTTATGCTCTTTTACTGATGAATATTTAACCCTTGTTAGACAAGTGATTTTCAAGATAACCAAAATTCAGCGACGATAAAGGGGCAGACGTGTTGGAGGTCTCTCTCGCGTTTCTTTACAGAAAAGAAGGGTTTTTCGCCCATGGTGATTATACCTCTTATAGTAAGCAGTGTGTTAATAGTGCCTCCACGTAATACCAGGCGTGTAAGCCGGAGAGTGTTGTGCAATTGCAGATATACTAATATTCTTTCTGCTCCAATCAGTGCCTTAGAAATCTTTCAAATCACAACTACTCGAGGCCTATTGGCCCTGGGAAATGGGTAAAAGAATGCAGTGTATGTGTTAGTGCTTGACCCTTCACTTACCACAAAAATGTCATCCGACCAACCTCCAACTATTGCGCAAGTGACCCTGGCACCTACCGGTGCCTGTGCCCCACACACAAGTTCCATACTCGTGGACAATTGTCTTTACTTTATACAATACCAATCGAACCATTCCGACGTCGAGTCCACTATACAATCTGTCATGATGTCTTCTCCGATGAGGAAATCAACGTCACATATACGAAATGCAAAGATCTGATACCAGAGAGCATTCTCAAGGAGCGATCCGCGAAAAACTTGTCCTCTCATGAGAAAATATCAGATATCACTAAGTGGCTAAGGACCTGCTCGGTGGAAATCTATGCAATGACCCATACAATCTGCCTCCAAAGGGGCCTGCTGACCTAAGCCTACCTGTGGTGCACCACACGACAGAAAATTCCTTCCAAACAGCAAAATCCCTCTCAGAAATAATAGGAAAAAACTCGGAAAAAAATCGGAGACAAATAATAAATTATCAAGAATCTGGGACGTGATCAAAGGACTACAGGAATCCCTAGACAGTCTTAAAACGGTGGAAACAAATAATCTCACACGGATATGGGATGCAATCAAAGGAGTGCACGGATCGATAAACAATCGCACAGACTCCTATGAATGCGGCATCCAGTTTTTCCTCGCCTCCCAGCAACACGGAAGTGCCCCCATCACCTATAGACCGTTCTGAGGGGACTGTTGGTCTCCCAACCTCTTCTCCCTCCCCAGTGCCCCCGGTAGAAGATAGATCTCCAGTGATAATTACCAGCCCTCGTGATTCCCTTCCCTCCATATCTCACCCCCAACCCCCATCGTAGATGCAGATGAGAGTTATCATGAGGGATCTGGCGGTTGGCAGATACAAACAAGCAGAAAGAAGAGAAGAACCTCTTGTTTAGCCACTGGACTGGAGCCCAACATTCGTGTTTCACCTCACCAGACACCTGAGAAAAGATGTCACATAGTAATTAACAATCTGCACTCATCGGTGATGCTAGACGCCATAGTGGAGAGAGTCAAGTTTCTCATTGGCTCTGAAACCACTCATCTCTCACGAACTCCCATGCAAAAGTAAACATAAAGTGGCTTGCAGGATTACCTGCCTATTTCAACACCTCAGTGTTCTTAAAGGTGAGAATTTTGGTCCTAATATATTAGTTTCAAGATATAACTTAATCTGGGACCAACCAGCCCCATGGGAACATACTGACAACCCAACCAGGGTCATTTCCACGGCAGGTGCCAGCCAACTACCCACGGCAAGTGACTGCCCACTACCCTTGGCTAACCTCCCATCCACCCATCCATCTTTGTGAGTAGCCATGGATACATTAATCATAATCTCTTGGAATATTTTTGGCCTCAAGCGGAACATTCCTCTTCTAAACATGTTCTGCAAAAACTTCAATGGCATCATTGCATTGCAAGAAACGCTCCTCTGGCCACATGACCTAGTCATCTGCGATTCAATTCAGGAAGACTTCAGAACCTTCTCTACTTCATCGATGCAAGTTACAGATCGAATTCATAGCCGGTCGCCCGAAACGGGGCTTTTTCTTTTCTTGTGGCACAATCGTTAGGCAATATGATAAAGGTGATGACCTACAGGAGTGACAGATTGCTGGGGCTTCAAGTGACAGTAGCGAACTCTAAAATCCTAATAATTAATGTTTATATGCCATGGGAAAATAATAATTTTGAGCATTACTGCATGATCCTAGGGAGTTACTCAGTATTATTCATGGTTCTCCTGCTGATCATATTTGTATAATCGAGGACCTTAATTCTCACCCCACAAAATAATTTTATAATGAACTTACTCGTTTCTGTCAAATTCATGCTCTCCAAATTAGCGATGTAATGCTCCTCCCTCCCTCCTCCTATTCATATGTACATAATAGAGCAGATGCAATTACAACCTCCTGGCTGGACCACTGCATCACATCTCCACAACTTCATGATTCTATTATGGCCTGCAATATTCGCTACGATCTTGCAATGGGCTACGAACACATCCCATTACAGGTGTCATTCAGTAACCCATCCCTACCTGCTGTGAACCCGCTAACTGACTGTCCACCAGTGGTAAACTGGGATTTTAAAAACCAACAGTAAACCAGATACTTTAGTGCGACCACGGAAACCAGGTTGTGGTCAATAATTCAACTGGCAGACACAAATTGTACACTGTTAAAAAAACCCGTAGTTTTAATCAGAAAATTTACGAAAAAATATCCGGTTCCCATTCCCAGCCATATTTCAGTAAAACGGGCGGCCATCCATTTTACCCTAAATTCTTATTATCCTTTATGGGTCAGTTACCATAATATCATTGCTATAAGACCGCCTACCCGAAATTACGGGGGCAGTCCCGTATTTGAGGTATAGCCCTTATCATAATGGTTCATATAGCTTAAATGTTTTCTGACAGAATTGTGTTAAATGTTAAGACTAAGCCTCTATGAAACATTAAAAGCTTCTAATTTTCTCCTAAATCATTAATATACTATATTGTATAAGTTATTAGTTTTATTATTATCGCATTGGCATCTGTCTATATGAAGTTGCTATCCGCTACCATCCCACGTGAATACAGAATTATTAGCATAATAATATAATAATATACTTGTACATTTACCATTTCCAACATTACGTTTTATGAAACAAGCAAAAAATAAAAGTTCCACTGTATATTCAAAGGACCAAAAACATCATATATAATACGATTATCCCAATCAGATACACATTTCGCAATGTGTGTGTTTTCATTTCTCCTGGTGGCTGGCGGCGCCAAAACACTTGAAAACAACGGAAGTCCCCTCAGCTCTCCAGGGATAAGTCTTCTTGTGGTTTCTTCTACTGTTACAAAGAGTGAAGTTGTGAACAGCATCAGGTGAGTTTTAAGACTAGGTGTATGCTTTTGTATTTTATATGATAAAACTTCATTGTAGTTGCGGCCTATAATAAGATTAGATTAGGACTATTATGTATGAAGACCCTGCCTCCCTCGACAGATTGCGGGACGAGTATTTCCCCCTTATACAACCTGTATATTTAGATGGCAATAAATAATCCAGTACTAGAAAGTACAATTACCATACATTGTTTAGTGAATCTATGTGGTAAACTTTTGATAAACATCCCATTAGCATAGATTGTTAACCTAGACCATATATAGGGTAAACAACCGAGTGGACTAGCTGCGGCCACCTTAACCGTGTGCGGACCCACCTTCAGGAAAAGTACTTTAACACACCCTGACACAGGAGATGGGCACCAGTCATGAGTCTCATGTCTCGAGGTGTTGCTTCCCGACCGTTGATCGTGACTGGTGCCCATCTTTGGTATCAGGACGTGTTAAAGTACTTTTTCTGAAGGTGGTCCTAAGCTGGTTAAGGTGGCCACAGCTAGTCCACTCGGATGTTTATCCTAGGCTAAACCAGTCTGGGTGAAAATAGCAGCTTTCTTCTGTCGGAGTCACTAGCTTAACTGTATGGGTACATAGCAAGTAATTGTGTTATGTAACTTATGAACTTATGGGATCTGACAGCCTGTACATTTAGGTGTGAATAATTAATCATAATATGTTCTTTTATTTATAATGAAGTAATACCATGTATTAGACTTGAAAAGACTTAAAAAGGAATAGTGCAAAAATAGTATTCTAGACTTTGTAAAGGCTATATTCTGGTTCAGTCTTATGTAGCCTATACCCTTGAGTGGTATTAACCTACCATAGGTTGCAGAATAACAAGGTAGAGTGGCAATCCCTTTTTTAAAGGAATATCCTGATATCAGCTTAAAAAAAAGCGGGGCTGTATATCAAGCAAAATAGTCTTGGTTATTTAAAGAGAAAACCAGTTTGCAGGAGGGTTGTAAGTCGAGAGAGAACTTAACAAGATCTTTTATGACTAGCTTAATGTGGATTATATTATAAGTATTAGCCTATGCCAGCTAAAACAATAGCTTGGGTTAAATAAATTACTTCCTAGACTAGATTCCTCTTCTTACATACTAGGAGCTTCAATTCATTCCAGAGATAAATAACTTCAGTGTTTGTAATAACTCTCTGTCATCATTTGTTTCATATTTCAACCACTATAGGCTACACAGAAATGAGATTAGTATGTGTATTTCATGCCCACTTGAATGCTGTGAGCAAAATTTTTTTTAAATACTCCACGTTCAGGAGCCACATTCATAGATTTCATAGAAATATTGCTAACCGAGCCAAAATTGCAAAGTATGATGTTGAAAACTGTCATTCTGGAAGACACAGAAGTTTTAAAGTAGTTATGTAAACAATGTGATAACTTTTTCATTAACAATTGTAGATCCTAGGCTGGCTTGAATTTTGCAAAATTGGGGAAGGTTTTTTTCCATCTAAATCATTAAATCATGTACTTATTAAATACTATACATAAGTAGGATTGCATGTGACTAAATCTGATCATTCCTATACTCTTAATACATTATAGCAAGATTTCTTATCATTGCATACTTATGCTCTGAATCTCTTAATTTGAAACCACCTTTATGCTTTATTTTATTTCAAAGTTTATACCTTTCTTTGTTGTTTGTGATGCTCCATATGATCCTCTGTAATTCCACATCTCAACTTTTCATGCTGCTGTTCCTAATAAACTATTTTCAGGACTGTCTTTATTTGCACACTATTACTACCTTTAAACTTCCCTATTCCTATTTCCATGCTATATAACTCAAAATTTTTGCCTTTCATAGTATGTATGTACTATTGTATGTGTGCAATGATTAGTACTTGAATTCTGCAACTTCCTTGGAGGGATCTTATTATTTGTTAATCTGCATTCTAATGCATAGATGTATCCATACACTGTCCTGTCTGGTAAAATCCATTATTATTTTTTTTTTAATATCAGTTGCTCTTCCTACCAGTTGTTAGTGTTTGGCCTTCTAATTGTCACTCACTGTCAAAATAATTTTTTTCCGGGCAGTTTCTGCAATAAACAATGCTTCACTTAAATAATATATATAGATTGGCATTTGCCTGCTTTCTCATCCAATTCAAGCTTTCTATTCCCACCACACATGCTACTACAAAATTCTATTGTTACATTATTTCACCAAGGCTTAATTTTCAGGAACATTGGTGCTCCAGGCTACTTGCTTCATAGTTGCAGTTGATGGAAGATTCATCAACTCAGACTTGACTTCACTCGTTGCTGCGATGGCCATGGTTTTCGCATCATTTTACATATTTGATATTCATTACCCATCAGAAGCTTCAGTCACACTGGAATTTAAGCAGAGGTAAGCTCTTGTAATAAGTTACTTGAGTTTTTTTGTTATTTAAGTATATCAGTCAAGTAATTTATATTTAAATGTCAATGGACTGTACTTTGTAATATGTGTGGTGGTCAGCAGTTGTTTTACAATATTTTTACCATCATGTTCATATATCTTGTCATTTTTACAGGTGTTTCTTCAAAGTAAATCCAGAAAAAGGGACGAAAAATACCAGAACAAAGAAAAAAGTGGCACACACCCATCCAAGAATATTAAAGTTCAATGCAAAGTTTTCTGCATTGAGCTTATGAAATAAGAAGTGAAAAAGCATTCACACTCTTCTGTATAAATAATTAATGTTAAATTTAATGCTAAAAAAATTGACAAATCTGTTTTTCAAGAATAAAGTTTTTTGAAAGTTAATCTTCTCATTATTTTCTCCAATTGGATATATGACCTGCACAATGAATTTTATGTTACTATTTCAATTGTAACATAAATTGCAAAGAAATATTAACATTAAATGCAAAGAAATTTTAGAAAAATCATGTACAAATCCCCAAAAATTACTGTATACTCTGTCAAATAAATTTACATAAATATGTTACATGTACAGGATTTGTTACCAATTTTAGTTTTTATCTGTTTTGATATGGTAAGAGATGTAATTATGATTTTACAAAAAAAATAAATAAAAAAAAACATGTATATTTAACTATTAGTAAAATTTACAAATGTTTTATAAAATGTGGCCCAACAAGGAAGGTAAGAAAAATGTTTTTAGGATTATTTTTTCACCCTTGATGTGTATTTTTCTTAAATTAGCCACTCCAAAGTTTTGCCGGGTGGGATTGTAGCGCAGTGATATACAGGGTGGGGCAAATCAAATGCCCGAGTTTTGATAAGCTATTAGGAAAAGTAAAACAATACTTACAGAATTATTTGTCGTTTTATTCGAATCAGTATACAATGCCGTTTGTGTGATCACTTTTTGAAGATGGCATCAGGAAGATGGTGCCATCTGTAGCGATGCACTGTTGAAGGCAATGTCTGAAGTTTTCAGCTGCTCTTCAGCACATCTCAAGGGGTACTGGAGCGATTTCCTCCCGAATTCGCATCTTCCAAATTGTGTGGAGAAAGTGTTCAGAAGTCGGCCACACAATTTGGAAGAATTGAAGATGCGAATTCGGGAGGAAATCGCTGTGATACCCCTTGAGATGTGCCGAAGAGCAGCTGAAACTTCAGACATCGCCTTCAACAGTGCATCGCTACAGATGGCGCCATCTTCCTGATACCATCTCAAAAAGTGAGCACACAAACGGCATTGTATACTGATTCGAATAAAACAACATAATTCTGTAAGTATTGTTTTACTTTTCTTAACAGCCTATCAAAACTCGGGCATTTGATTTGCCCCACCCTGTATATATGTATTTTCACCCGTATTTGAGAAAATCGCGTAAAAATATTAACCGTAAATTATATGAAATGTTATGGGTTAACTTAATGGTAGAACCATAAATTTTACGGTTAAAATTTTATACGGGATTTTCTCAAATACAGGAGAAAATACGGTACATTAAGAATTACGGGACTCGTTTTTTAATCGGTAAATGCCTGGCAACATTACTGCCAGGATTTTTACCGTTTTTTCAACGAAAATTTTTTAATGAGAAATGTTTTACTTTGGAGGCAAAATGATAGCCTGAGGGAAGGACACACTTCATTACTAATGAGGCAGGAGAGAGCGCAGTTCAAACTTCCTCTTAAGCACTGCATGTTAAATGAAAAACAACTAAGAGCTGATAGAACGTCTAAAAACTTAGAATGTAGTGATTATCCTCGTATTTGGAAAGATATCCAGTCTTTAAATCCCAAAACCAAATAGCTGTCACAGAGAGTAGGGGAAGCAGTCACAGACAAAGCTATCGCAAGTATGTGGGGCGATCACTTCAACAATCCTGAATTGCATAAATGATCAAGATTCCCGAAGGGATGTAGATAATATTCAATTTCATCTTGTAGACCGTATTACACCAGGTAACCCTACCTAATAATAAATTACCCGGCTGTGATGGTCTTCCCGCAGAGGCTTTCAAATTCTGCCATCCGATAATTTACATTTTGCTAGCTACCCTATTCAACGTGTGCATAATTCACCAGTTTCTTCCAGACTCCCTACTCTTAGATCACTTGATACCATTAATAAAAAACAAGGTAAAGGATGTACCTGACCCTGGCAACTACCGGCCAATCACATCGATCGCATCGAAGATACTTGTTTCGGTTCTTCTAGTGAAACTTCTCACCTTTCTACACACCACTGACAACCAGTTCGGGTTTAAAGCAAACCATTCAACCGACACCTGCATCTACATGCTGAGAGAATTACTGAACTGCTACTTATCATCAGCCTCTCCTGTTTTCTATTGTTTTGTAGATGTGAGAAAAGCATTTGACAGAGTAAACTACCTGAAGCTCTTCCTGAAGCTACCTGAAAGGGGGACACCCTTATATCCAATTGGCATTTTATATTGCTGGTTCTTCAGACAGTAATTCTGTGTCAAATTGGATAACGTATTATCGTACACCTTCGGCTCCCTAAACGGGCTTTGGCAAGGGGCCATTCTCTCTCCATACCTGTTTAATACGTACACAGGTGCCTTGAATATCAAACTGAACTCACTCCCAATCGGATACACTGTCAATGAAACAACTATAAACAACCTCTGTTACGCCGACGATATGGTTCTGATTTCCCCATCAGTGCAAGGTCTCCAACGACTCATCGACACTTGCCGCCAATATGCAGAGGAATTTGATATAATCTACAACGAAACCAAGACCCAGTGCATGTCGCTGCTCCCGAGATCGCTTAAGCATATTGCAGAACCATAAATTTTCCTCGGAAACCATCGGCTGGAATTTGTGCACGAATTTCCATATTTGGGTCACATTATCACCGACGACCTAAAAGATACGGCAGACATTGAACAGAGGCTTCGTCAACTATGTTCAACTGGCAACATGATTGCAAGGAGGTTTGCCTTCTGTCACCGAGACGTGAAACTGCTGCTTTTCCGCTCATACTGCCACAGTATCTATGGGTGTTCCCTCTGGATAAACTATATAAGAGAGACACTGAGACGTATCACTGTTGTGCACAATGCCATTTTGAGACGCCTCACTTCCCGTTACCTCTCCGCCACACAGATGTTCATAGACAATTTAAAAATCATTGTAAGGCGAGCAATGTCCAGTCTCGTAACCCGAGTGAGAAACAGCAGCAACTCGCTCATACAAAGCATCCTAAGGAATGAAGCAAGACGATCTAAATTGTGGGAAATATTGGAAAATGAGGCCTTTGTCCCCTAAAGGACTTAATCTCTGTATTGGCAAGATGTCATCAGCAGATTTTGTCATTATTATATTTATCGCTGATATTTTACTTTTTCATTATTACTGTGATTACTATCAAGTTAAAGTTTTTTTTACATTCAATTTTCGTATTTAGCCCTCTGGACCTAAGGTCTCTAGTTGAAATTTAAGTTATATAATCTGTTCATAACTGTTATAACTCTTAATGCATTTTTTCCTCATCAATATTATTACTGTTATCACCAGTATTATGATTACTATTTTTTATGCTACCTCAGCTATTTTGTGAATAAGTGCCGATTATTAATTTTTTTATCATATCTCATGTATCTAGATTGTGTATGCTACTATCTGTATTTTGTATATTACATCTATATGGCCCTGAGCTGAAATAAAGGATATTATTATTATTATTATTATATTATTATTATTATTATATTATTATTATTATTATTATTATTATATTATTATTATTATTATATTATTCTGTGGTTATTAGGACAAAATTCTATAAAAAACATTTTTGTATTATCATTATTATTAACCAGTCATATCTTAAACATTGACTGGGTACTGACAGTACTTATCGCTAAGAAACCTCTCTCTCTCTCTCTCTCTCTCTCTCTCTCTCTCTCTCTCTCTCGCTCTCTCTCTCTCTTTCTCTCTCTCTCTCTCTTCCTTCTCTCTCTCTCTCTTCAGATTTTTTAAAGAATTATTGAGAATTCAAGGCAAATCTGACTAAAATAAATTGTTATTAAGGATTTAATTTTTCAAATAACTACAAGTATTCTTCCCAATTATATACAGGATAAATTAATGGACCATAAATTGTTCAAATATACCTAGAGTGAAAACCTACTTAACATTTTAATGTGTCAAAGATTTCGAGGGTATCATTATCTTTTAATTAACAAAGTGTGATTTCGAATTTCTAACTAATAGAGAATGTACAAAAGATACAATGATAAATTCGTGAAATTTCCTTATGCTTAGGTGTTAATTATCAAGGTTTTGGAAAGTGAAGGTGTGGCCTTTCTAGATTCAAGGCGTAAAGTACAAATTTGTTTATAACAAGAGTTCTCCCCAAAAACATTGCACATCTATGTGAATCCCTTTCCCTCGTTTCATGGCTATTTGAAGCTCCTAAATGGCCGCCGATCAACATATCAATGTATAAAGTTATCGACTAAAGTATTCATGGAATTGTGCTGAATAATTTTTTTTTATACAAACTTTTGCTGAAGTTATAATTGCTTTCTATATCTGGAGATTTGGATATTATAGAGTAAAACCGCCCAGGAGTGATCCTTTTATAGTCAAAGTGATCTGCAGGCTGTAATTGACAAAAAATGCTTAAACGTAACTCACTAAAGGATGGTAATGGTGTCTTTTGTAGTTTCATGTTATTTTGATTTCTATTGTGGTAATATTTTCTTTAATTCGTATTTTTGCAACATACGGGTGCTGCAATATGGAATAACACATCCCACTGATGCGTTGTATTGTAATTAACGTGTAATTAGTAATTAAATTTGATTAATATTTCTTTAATTATCATGAACGAGCGTCCCTATTTACCTCACTACTTCTAATTCCTCCCTGCAATAGTAAATCTGACTGATTATTGACAGCCACACACACACACACACACACACACATATATATATATATATATATATATATATATATATATATATATATATATATATATATATATTATATATATATATATATATATATATATATATGTATATATATATATATCGAGCTGTAAATATCCTTTTAATATTTCATTTGTTCTAAGTCGGAGTTAATTTATTTTCACATATGTTAACCGAAGCGGAATTTTTTAGTCGATAAGAAATTCCGCTTCGGTTAACATATATGAAAATATATTAATTCGAGGTAGAGCGAATTAGATATTAAAGGACAATTGTAGCTCGATGTATGTATATGAATCACGGGTAAATGTGAAATGACATATTACATATATATATATATATATATATATATATATATATATATATATATATATATATATATACACACACACAACATTCAGAATCAAAATATTCAATTAAGCATAATACTCATTTTATGTGGCTTATATTATTTCAAGTGTTACGATGCTGTTTGTATTAACATTCTGAGGCATATCATTTAAGTTAATCGAGAGAGATTTTGCCGATAAATATTGAAACGTATACCGATGAGGCACCTAAAATATCTTGTAATTTTGAAGGGATTACGTTTAAATGATCTCTGTCAATAACTGCAATGTATTTTCATTCGATTTGAGTTCTGTGTAGTTTTAGATAGGAGTCATAAACATTTACCTTTTCTGACTACAGCGTTAGCTGTTATCAATATTATATAAACAACATTTGGATATTATAAACGACTTTCCTATGATGTGAACAGCGTGACCCAAAATAGCTCTGTAATAAGCTATGCATATTTCAAAGGCTCTAAGTTTTTTTAGAAGTAAATGACTTTTTTGCGTAAATCATTGAGCGAGAGAGAGAGAGAGAGAGAGAGAGAGGACGGCAAATAGTTTTAGGTTATTGCAATTAGCAAAAAACATATTTAAATGAATGGAACGTTGAATCGCCTTGTAATTTGTTTAAACGTCTATTTAATTACCCTAATTAAGGATGTGAAATAATTATAAGTATTTCCTAATTACTTTCAGGATTTTCTGCTTCAGTTAGAGATGTAATACACTTTCATTTTTCATGAAAAGTGAATAATGGTTCTCTGATAGGGGGAGTATATTTCTTTTATTTCCTTTGTTGAGTTTCTTCTTATTGTTAAGCAGGAAGAATGGTGTTTCGATATCAAGTATACCTCAAAAAACAAGATTGAAATTGCATAAAAATGACAGCAAAGAAGACATGGTTTTCACCTTTTATGTTAGTGGAGATAAGTATGATTGGCATTAACTTTTCTCAAATAATAGAAATGGAGCGAATAACTATATATCAAGCTAATTCCAAGATACTACGTTACATATCAAATTACAACATTTTCAAAAGTAAGAAGGTTAAATATTAAAAGAAAAATACCAGTGTAGCTTCCTCAAAGAGAACCGAAAGGTAAAATTTATTGGATCTTCAATTAAATGAAAAAGATATTGATATGGTAATCTGGGAACAGACTAATTTTCGAAATGAAAGAGAAATTTTCTCTTTGCATTGGTAAGGATATGGAAGGAATTAAAGTGTGAGGAGTCAATATTAACAATATCAGATATGCCGATGAAACAAATCAAGCAGAGAAAGAGGTCTGTCAATAAATTTTACGGAAACTGAAGTTATGGTTATCACCAAGGATAAAATTCCCCCAAGAATAGATATAAGAACTAATGCTGAAACAGTTAAACAAACCGATAGTTTTAATTATTTAGTATACACTGCCACAAGTGATGGAAAATGCGAAAAAGAGATCAAGAAGAGAATATTCATGGCAAAAGATACATATGGTAAGATCATGAAATTAGTCACCAACTCGAAAATTTCTATGAATCTAAGAAGGAGGTTTGTAATATGCTTTATTTGGTCTCTATTGTTGTATGGCTGTGAAACTTGGACCTTGAGGAAGGCAGAGGAGGAGAGGTTACAGGCTGCAGAAATGTGGTTTCCGAGAAGGATGTTGAAAATATCATGGAGAGAAAGGAAAACTAATAAGGTAGTATTAGATAGAGTAGGCGTTGAAAGAGAACGTTTGGCCTCAGTGAGAGGTAGGCAAATGCGGTTTGTGGGTCACATAGTGAGAAGACAAGAACTAGAACATCTCTCTCTTACTATAAATCAACGGAAGGAGACCGACAGGAAGACCTAGACAAAAATATAAGGATGGACTGGTGAGAATGACGGGAGGAAGATTGTCTGCAGCTCAGTTGCTGCAGAGAGCCGGAAATAGAGAGGAATAGCGAGCCATGATTGCCGGCGCCCTTGGGGACATGGCACCTGGATGATGATGATGATGATGATTGGTGAGTGTAATGCAGAGTTAAAGTAAACGTAATTAATCAAAATGACTTTACGATTAAGTAACTTATTTATTTTAAATACTTTATAACAAATATAAGGCAATAGAAATGTTGATGCTTAGAGAGTTGATTTTTAAGATACTATATATTCATATGAGTACATACATTTATATCTTCCAAAATTGAAGAAATACAAAAGAAAGCTAATGTTTATTCGAGAAGTAAAACATTCAACTTGGTTGTTTTTTTCGACAAAATTGATAACGATCGTGCTTCTTTGAAACATAAGAATGTTACCTTTCGTTAAAACAGTACGACTCCCAATAAACTATTGGTTCAGTTCATTCTGGCCTTCTTAATACAACAGAAATAGGGAAATAATTTCCTTAGCTTAGTATTCTAAACCACGTGAGCATCTTAAATTATTTTTAAAATTTATTCTTAAAAAAAGATAACTGTCATTTTAACTCAACATGAACCTGTATACTATTGCCTCAGGGTAGTCTCCTAAACCCAAGTGGTATTTTTAAACACAGTTGAAAAGTTAAATAATTTCCTCAGTAAATTCAGTGAACCAATGGGCGTTTTAACTCAAAACGAACAGAAAAATTATTGCCTTAGTTTACTCTTTAAAACCAATATTGGTTCTTTTAGCACAACACAAACACAGAAATGATCTCAGTTGTTTTTCGAAATTAATGATGTTCTTTTAAAACACCCTTAAACAGCGGTAGAGGGGGGGCTGAAGTCTGGACCCGTGACACCTGCGACCGAGGGATCAACGCTGGTGGATCAACGATAGCCTATGAAACCCGCTTCAAAGACGGGTTATCTCTGGAAAACTCAGGTATGTTGCAAATTGCTCTCTTTCGTATAAACGAAACCGTTTTCTCTCTAAAGGAATAAATTAAATTTCAGACAGAAGTTTAGAGTTACTGGTCTGACGTCGTTTAGGCCAAAAATACCAGAGATTGATCTAAAACGATTTGAAGAAAATAAATCGTAATACTGTAAAATTTAACAATTGCCTAAGAAAACTAAGGACGAATTCCAAAGATTAAAAAAAAAATTACTGTATCCACGGGCAAAAACATTTAAGGCAATTAGAACATTGCTGATTCAGTCAAATCGCTGACTGTCAGTTACAGTTAGACCTTCACTTAATACTGCTGTTACTATTATTGTATTTGTTTTTGTTGTATATGCCTTTCGACATTTAAACTCCCAAAAATAAACTACTAACAAAGTATATAGGTTTTCCCTTTTACATCAAGTCGAAAATGATTACCCTACTTCTGTCTATTCATTCACCTTTCTAAGATTGTTGTACTACATTTATAAATATGAAAATTGTCGCATGTATATACACGACAAAACCTTATAATTTGCTCATTTTCATAAACTAGTCAATTAATTATTTTAAATACAGAGCCTGAATTTGATTATGAAGAGTAGTCGAGTAAATTTGTATGTCTCTTGGTAGCCGAATTAATTTATGCCATGTGTGTATTACTGTTGTCTAAAGTGACCAATATTTGGGACGTTTCACAGAATAATGGATTAATTTATGACTCAGTAGTTTGGTTTGAAAGTTGCATGGCAGTATTATAGGAAATCGGACTGAGTCGTAATTAGACATCATAATTTCATCATATATCTTGCACTTAGATCTTAAAGCTTTGTAGTGACAAGGGTATCCAAAAATATAAAAAAAAAAAAGTATAGGAACTTTAATTTCATAAATCCTACAGTTTGCGAGTTATAACCAATATTTTAATATTTTCCACTGTAATATCCAACTTCTCATTGCATTTCCATTAGTAACTGAATTCAAAGTTATCATATGAAAAATGTAATTGAAAAATCGTTTGTTCACTGTATAAAAAGGAACATTACACACAGAGATCCATTTTTTATATAATTATATCCTGCTTTGCTGCCAGATAGGGCTACAATCAGTAGATAAGACAACACTGGCCTCCTGCCATTCGTATACTACAAGTACTTATAGTTTCCCCAAAAATAGCAGTTATTTATGTGTTCCATGCTTATTACTGTTTGTCCCGGATAAATTACAAATTCTAACTGCGGTGTTTTTTCATTACAAATTATAAAACAATAAAACAACGCCATGAGGAAGCAGAAAAATGCAGTACAGAAATCACACGGAACACATTAATTTTCTGTGCATAGTAGGAAAGGATTTCTTGTACAGTTGAAATGAATAATAGAGGAAAATCTCATATCATTAAACAAAAACTAATTTTCAATTTGTTCTCTAGCTGGAAAAATACTATTTGCTTTGAATATGTTCAGTGTGTTTAGTTTTGTTAAGTACTTGAGAAAAGAAGTGTTAGAACTGTGATGTACATTTAAATCTCTTTCTACATTCATTATTTTCCATAATTCAAAGCGTCCACATACTGAATGTGTTCTAGAAACAGACCAACCATCATCAGTTAAACGAGTAAACCTTTCACAGACTTTACTCATTGCATATTATGTCAGCAAAAAAGCAAATTCCCTTAGTGATTCCAGAGAACTCTGAAAAATTATTAGATTGTGTGCGAGAAAAGGCAGGCTGAAATGATCGGAAATTTGTGAATATTAGCTGTCGTTTAGGGACTATCACACCTGACGAACAGAAAGATGGAAATGCATCATGGTATCCAGATTGCTACAAAGAATGTGCTCACAAAGCTAACAAGGATCGAAGTAAAGGGACGTATGAAAAGCAAGAGTTGGAACCATTACCTTCGTCCTCTAGCCAGGAAGATGAAGACAGAAGCTACACAACAAGATCACATACGTACAAGTGCGTTTTTTGCAATGAAATAACACGAAATATAGATTATATACTGTTGCAACTGATTCAGCAGAACTCGCTTGAAAGAAATAGTTGATTTATCTAGCAATAAAATATTAAAAATTCGCCTGAGTGATACACCGTTCCAGGAGACATTCATGCAAAAGACATCCTATATCACAAACAGTGTTGGAATGTACATGTTGTAAAAGTGTTGCGACCGAAATGCAGAGGATGCAATAAATCAAGCTACTAATGTGGAATTTTTTTCTTCACTGAGTGAATTCCTCCAAGATGGCAATATGACAGCAACGGGGAAAATGGAAGAGCACTACAGAAGAATGGCATCTAACCATTTACTAATGAACCGCTAATGAAAACTAAAAAGCAGATAAAAAAAACCTTCAAGGGAGTTGGAAAGTGTTGGTATTGTATTCAGTAATCCCAAACAGGTAAGGGAATCACAACGAGTTTCACTGAAAGCAGCAATAGGCTTTGCAATATGTACTACAGAAGAATCATATCCAGATACTGCGAAGAACTTGGAAATCCTTATTAACTGATAAAGTTATGAATTCACCGGAAGCATCGAGGCAATCGATGGAGATAAAGTTATTACAAAAGTGGTGCAGTCAAGGATAAATGGATATGGAGATTACTTCAGAAGCAGCATTTAACAGGCCGATAGAAAGCTCACAGGTTGTCACAGTTATTCATTTATGAAACGCTTTCATAAAGTCAAACGGTTAATGTGACAAGCCGTTGCAGGTTGCAGTAAGATTTAACAATGCATGCATCCAATCGCAGTAGTTTTTTAATTCAGTTCCTGCGCAGTATTGGAGCTTCCGCATTGATTACGGCAGTTCTTCGTTTGGAGATCGAGATAGCAATGGAGGTAGTGAAACCTATGGATGAATACAGGGGAGCTTAAGTCACATGAAGCCAAAAGTGCTGATGAAATCAAATCAACTTCTAAATCAGTCAAAACTGTCCCAACTTGGTCAGCTTATAATACAGTTATGAATGAGGCAAAGAAAGAAACTATAGTTGTAGCGTCTTTGACCGACAGGACTTGTAGGTTATATTACAACTTTTTAGAAACTATTAAATATATTGTTCTAAGATATTATAATTTAGCAGCTTACATTTACTCTCTGCTAGTCACTAGCATTTAACACTAAGACTTGAGATCTTGAAGAAGTAGGGAATAGGACGAAATGGTGGTAATATTGGAAATTACATTATTTCGATTACAGATGAGAGTTTAGTAAATAAAACGTTGTTGCAACCTCAAACAGCAGATAGCAAGAGAGTGACCATTAATCAAGGCGTTGATTACGTAGACGAAATCATTAACACAAGGAAAAGAACATTGCCAATGAATGATTTTAACTAGGTCAAAGAACTTACTTAACGGCAATAGATATCTCACATAGTACGAACACCATTGTTACAGCCTCGATCAAAAGACCAAAGTACAATTAGTTCTTATGCCACGTGAATGCTCTTGTGTTTAAAAAAAAGGGAAGTTTTTTTTATTATTGAAATTAGTATTTTGCAGTCACAAAACGGGAAAAAATGTTGCGTTAGTCTGCTTTCAAACAACAATTATATTTTACTGCATATTTTCATTAGGATCTTCGCTGTAATACACCCCTTCATTCACTATGGCTTTCCTAGAATAGCAGGCTATTTAGATAAAAAAAAAAGTTAATCATAACATGAATAGATCAGTTACTGAGCATTGTCTTTATTAATAATAATAAAATATCCTGTTATATGATGGTCAGCTGGTATTACGGTTAGTGTCCGGTATGCCATTCTGATGTCGCGGGTTCGCGTCTCCCCTACGGCAATGAAAAATCACTGATTCCGCATGATGATCACTCACAGCTGCAGTACTGGGAATACTGTGGGAGGTTGAAACTAACATTCTTTGGAAGCCTGAATTTCACCTTAATGGCCCCTATGTCCTTGTCCCTTGTGAACAGGTTTCAACTAATGAATTAATAACGATGACCTGACTAATCAAAACACATTTATGGCGCGATAGCTTTCGTACGAAATTGGCTGAGGACCAGGAAAATATTAAATACATGGAAATAACAGTTCTTGTTGAAGACTGCCAAAGTATTGCACCAGAAATAGTATACAGGTACTTCATTTATTTTATATTTTATTGTCTCATAAAAGTATTGTTGAAATTATTTCTATTATCAACAATTCTTTAATTTTTTCTATCATGGTCCTCCAGTTCGAATTAGTGGTATTCATTTATAGTGTGGGTTCCGGGTTGCATCCTGGCTCCTTAGGATTCCATCACTTTTCTTACTATGTGCGCTGCTTCTTAGGCTTGGTCCTAGTGTTCCTATGATTATGGGTACAATCTCCACTGGCATATCCCATATCCTTCTTATTTCTATTTTCAGGTCTTGATACTTATCCATTTTTCTGTTTCTTTCTCTTCAGCTCTGGTGTCCAATGATACTACGACATCAGTGAACGATAGTTTCTTCTTGATTTTGTCAATCAACGTCACGTCTGGTCTATTTGCTTTTATTATTATTATTATTTTTTTTTTTTTTTTTTGCTCTATCACAGTCCTCCAATTCGACTGGGTGGTATTTATAGTGTGGGGTTCCGGGTTGCATCCTGCCTCCTTAGGAGTCCATCACTTTTCTTACTATGTGTGCCGTTTCTAGAATCACACTCTTCTGCATGAGTCCTGGAGCTACTTCAGCCTCTAACTTTTCTAGATTCTTTTTCAGGGATCTTGGGATCGTGCCTAGTGCTCCTATGATATGGGTACGATTTCCACTGGCATATCCATATCTTCTTATTTCTATTTTCAGATCTTGATACTTATCCATTTTTTCCCTCTCTTTCTCTTCAAACTCTGGTCCCGTCCCATGGTATTGCGACATCAATGAGTGATACTTTCTTCTTGACTTTGTCAATCAGCGTCACGTCTGGTCTGTTTGCATGTATCACCCTATCTGTCCTGATACCATAGTCACAGAGGATCTTTGCCTGATCGTTTTCTATCACTCCCTCAGGTTGGTGCTCGTACCACTTATTACTGCAAGGTAGCTGATGTTTCTTGTACAGGCTCCAGTGGAGGGCTTTTGCCACTGAATCATGCCTCTTTTTGTACTGGTTCTGTGCAAGTGCGTGGCATTCGCTTGCTATGTGGTTTATGGTATCATTTTTCGTATTGCACTTCCTACATATGGGAGAGATGTTATTTCCGTCTATCGTTCTTTGAACATATCTGGTTCTTAGGGCCTGATCTTGAGCCGCTGTTAACATTCCTTCAGTTTCCTTCTTTAGCTCTCCCGTCTGTAGCCATTGCCATGTGTCATCGCTGGCTAGTTCTTTAGTCTGTCTCATGTATTGTCTGTGCATTGGTTTGTTGTGCCAGTCCTCTGTTCTGTCTGTCATTCTCCTGTCTCGTATAATTTCTGGGTCTTCGTCTACTTTTATTAGTCCTTCTTCCCATGCACTCTTGAGCCACTCGTCTACACTGGTTTCAGATATTGCCACGTGCTCTGTTTTCGATGTTGACGCAGGTCCCTTATACTTAGTAGTCCTCTCCCTCCTTCCTTTCGTGTTATGTAAAGTCTGTCCATATTTGCTCTTGGGTGTAGTGCTTTGTGTATTGTCATATGTTTCCTGGTTTTCTGATCTATGGTGCTGAGTTCTGCCTTCGTCCATTCCACTATTCCTGCACTGTATCTGATTACTGGCACTGCCCATGTGTTTATGGCTTTTATCATATTTCCTGCGTTGAGTTTTGACTTGAGTATCGCTTTGAGTCTGCATATATTCTTTCCTAATCATGTCCTTCATCTCTTGGTGTTTTATATCTCCTCCTTCCATAATTCCCAGGTATTTGTATCCTGTCTCATCTATGTGTTTGATGTTGCTCCCATCTGGTAGCTTTATCCCTTCAGTTCTCGTTACTTTGCCGTTTTGTATGTTGACTAAGGCGCATTTTTCTATTCCAAACTCCATCCTGATGTCCCCAGATACAATCCTTACAGTCTGGATTAGGGTATCTATTTCCTTGATACTCTTACCATACAGCTTGATGTCATCCATAAACATCAGATGGTTGATTCTGTTGCCTCTTTTCTTGAGTTGGTACCCGGCATCCATCTTCTGTAGTACTTTTGTCATGGGAATCATGGCTACCACGAAGAGTAGTGGGGACAGTGAGTCTCCCTGGAAGATCCCTCTCCTGATATTAACCTCTGCTAGTCTTATTCCAGAGCTTTTGTAAGTATGGGTATTCCCAGTTTGCGCATTGTATTTTTAGGAGCTGATGGTGTTTTCCCTCTGCCCCATATATTTTCAGACATTCTATTAGCCATGTGTGTGGTATCATGTCGAAGGCTTTCTTATCGTCTATCCAATGCCATGCTTAGGTTGGTTTTCCTTCTCTACTGTTTCTTCATTACCATTTTGTCTATCAGGAGCTGGTCTTTTGTGCCCCTACACTTCCTTCTGCAGCCTTTCTGTTGGTGGGGGATGGGTGTAGTCTCCATCTAGGTAGTTGTATAGCCTTTCACTGATGATACCTGTTAGTAACTTCCACATTATTGGTAGGCAGGTGATAGGCCTGTAGTTACTGGCTTTATTTCCCTTACTCTTGTCTTTTTGTACTTAGGATGTTCTTCCTGTGGTCATCCATTTAAGTGCATGGTGATTTGAGATACAATGCTGGAGTTGTTCTGCTATTCGTGGGTGTAGGGCCTTGAAGTTTTGAGCCAGTATCCATGGACTTCATCGGGACCTGGGGCTTTCCAGTTTGGCATTTCTTTAGTTGGTGTCTGACTGTGTCTGTCGTGATGTCTGTGAATCTTTGTTTTATTCTCCCTGTTCTTCTTCCTTGACTTCCTGAGCATGTTGCATGTGTTGTGTGATACCGGATTGCTCCATATGTTTTCCCAGAGTCTTTCTTATTTGGTTCGGCTTCAGGAATTCTGGGTGGTTGTCTTCCCCTCTTAGTTGGCTGTATAGTCTTTCTGGTTGGTTCCGAATAGTTTGTTCTGTGGTATCCCTTATTCCTGTTCATGTACCGTTGGATCTCATGTGCTTTGGCCTTAAAGAACCTCTGTTTACATCTTCTATTGTGTTGTTTAGTCCCCTCTCTTATACTTTGTATTTCTGCTTGTTGAGTTCCTCCCTTGTTTTCTTGCTTCTAGCCTTTTCTGCCATCTCTTTCAGTTTTACTCAAGTCAGATGCTCATCACCATGATTTGCTTTTCCAGGCGCCTTTTCCAAGGAGGTTGCTGTTTTGGTTTCTGTTGGGTTGGTTGTGCTGGTGGTGTTGGTGTTCGAATCCCCATCAGCTCTGCTACTAATCTTGCTCCTGCATATACCAAGTTATTTGTTTCTGTGATACTGGTGGTGTGTATTATGCCCATTATTTCATTGACCTCACTTGTTTTCTCCCTTAATATTATTATTATTATTATATTATTATTATTATTATTATTATTATTATTATTATTATTATTATTATTATTATATTTATTTTTTTATTTTTTTTTTTTTTTTTTTGCTCTATCACAGTCCTCCAATTCGACTTGGGTGGTATTTATAGTGTGGGGTTCCGGGTTGCATCCTGCTCCTTAGGAGTCCATCACTATTCTTACTATGTGTGCCGTTTCTAGTATCACACTCTTCTGCATGAGTCCTGGAGCTACTTCAGCCTCTAGTTTTTCTAGATTCCTTTTCAGGGATCTTGGGATCGTGCCTAGTGCTCCTATGATTATGGGTACGATTTCCACTGGCATATACCATATCCTTCTTATTTCTATTTTCAGATCTGATACTTATCCAATTTTTCCCTCTCTTTCTCTTCAACTCTGGTGTCCCATGGTATTGCGACATCAATGAGTGATACTTTCTTCTTGACCTTGTCAATCAACGTTCACGTCTGGTCTGTTTGCACGTATCACCCTATCCGTTTCTGATACCATAGTCCCAGAGGATCTTGCCTGATCGTTTTGTATCACTCCTTCAGGTTGGTGCTCGTACCACTTATTAACTGCAAGGTAGCTGATGTTTCTTGCACAGGCTCCAGTGGAGGGCTTTTTGCTACTGAATCATGCCTCTTTTTGTACTGGTTCTGTGCAAGTGCCGGGCATTCACTTGCTATGTGGTTTATGGTTTCACTTTTCGTATTGCACTTACTACATATGGGAGAGATGTTATTTCCGTCTATCGTTACTTTGAACATATCTGGTTCTTAGGGCCTGATCTTGTGCCGCTGTTACCATTCCTTCAGTTTCCTTCTTTAGCTCTCCCCTCTGTAGCCATTGCCAATTGTCATCGCTGGCAGTCTTTTGTCTGTCTCATGTATTGTCCGTGCATTGGTTTGTTGTGCCATCCTCGTTCTCTGTTCTTTCTGTCTCTCCGTCTCTGTATATTTTGCTGGGTCTTCGTCTGCTTTTATTAGTCCTTCTTCCATGCACTCTTTAGCCACTCGTCTTCACTGGTTTTCAGATATTGCCCCCATAGCTCTGTTTTCGATGTTGACGCAGTCCTCTATACTTCGTAGCCTCTCCCTCCTTCCTTTCGTGTATGTATAGTCCTGTCCGTAATTGCTCTGGTGTAGTGGCTTTGTGTATTGTCATATGTTTCTGGTTTTCTGATCTATGCTGCGGAGTTCTGCCTTCGTCCATTCGACTATTCCTGCACTGTATCTGATTACTGGCACTGCCCATGGTTTGTTTATGGCTTTTAATCATATTTCCGGCGTTGAGTTTTGACTTGAGTATCGCCTTGAGTCTCTGCATATATTCTTTCCTGATCGTGTCTTCATCTCTTGGTGTTTTTATATCTCCTCCTTCTATTATTCCCAGGTATTTGTATCCTGTCTCATCTATGTGTTTGATGTTGCTCCCATCTGGTAGTTTTATCTTCAGTTCTCGTTACTTTGCCTTTTGTATGTTGACTAAGGCGCTTATTTTTCTATTCCAAAACTCCATCCTGATGTCCCCAGATACAATCCTTACAGTCTGGATTAGGGTATCTACTTCCTTGATGCTCTTACATACAGCTTGATTTGTCGGTCCATGAACATCAGATGGTTAATTTCTGTTGCCTCTTTCTTGAGTTGGTACCCGGCATCCATCTTCTGTAGTACTTTTGTCATCGGAATCATGGCTACTACGAAGAGCAGTGGGGACAGTGAGTCGCCCTGGAAGATCCCTCTCCTGATATTAACCTCTGCTAGTCTTATTCCAGAGCTTGTAAGTATTGTATTCCAGTTGCGCATTGTATTTTTGGGAGGAAGCTGATGGTATTTTCCTCCCTCTGCCCCATATATTTTCAGGCATTCTATTGCAGCCATGTGTGTGGTATCATGTCGAAGGCTTTCTTATAGTCTATCCATGCTGCTAGGTTGGTTTTCCTTCTCTACTGTTCTTCATTACCATTTTGTCTATCAGGAGCTGGTCTTTTGTGCCCCTACACTTCCTTCGCAGCCTTTCTGTTGGTGGGGGATGGTGTTTGTCTCTCTAGGTAGTTGTATAGCCTTTCACTGATGATACCTGTTAGTAACTTCCACATTATTGGTAGGCAGGTGATAGGCCTGTAGTTACTGGCTATATTTCCCTTACTCTTGTCTTTTTGTACTAAGGATGTTCTTCCTGTGGTCATCCATTTGGGTGCTTGGTGA
>NC_061107.1:42239576-42244576 GCF_015104395.2 Macrobrachium nipponense | reverse complement strand
CATATATATATTATATATATATTTATAATATATATATATATATATATATATATATATGTTTGTCACACCAAAGTCCGAAGATCCAAGTTCAAAGAATTTTTTTTGAAGAAATCTTCAAGTGTGATGTCCGGTACCGGGAAACGAATCCAGGTCCCATAATCCTTCTATCATCAAATCACAATCTCAAAGAATAAAAGGAAAACACCAACCTCTAAAATCACCAACGTCGTACCTGTGCATCAAAGTCTCCCCTTATGTCATAGTATAAATTAAGCTAAGTCTAAACAATCTACCAAAAATACCAGTTTTATTCCCAAACTTAACATAGCAAAAAAAAATTAAATAAAAAAAAGAATTACAGAAGGTAAGGCTACAACTATCTTCACTTCTAGTAAATAAGTATATAAATGGAACACTGAATCTCTCCGACTGGTAACATTTATTTTGACACACATCATTCTAAATTCCACAATTACAATGGCAAAGTCTGTCATAGCAACTACATATAAAAAAAATTACCTTATCACGTGACCTAAACAATGCATCTGAGAGGAAGAAAGAAGGGCCACTTTTTAGAAATAATATAAAGATAACTTCATACATGGGAGAAAATATGGCATAAAATAAAAAGGCATAAAATATAAAAAAGCAAAAACCTTAAAGAGGAGAGCTCATCTCCCAATCAATTCAAAGATATAATAAAACCCAGACAGTGTTTAGAGAAAATATTCAGTAATAAACTGTTAAATGGAAATAGATAGTCTAATTAATAAAACACCAAGACACCTCACCTCATACTGGCAAATTCTGCGCCTTCCCACGGGCATCTGTTCCACAAATTGAAGATCTGCAAGAATAATCTATCTTCACTGGGCGTCCCATTACATTGCCTTATAATGGTCCCATTTAGAGACTAGGCTTCGCCACTCCTTGTGACGTATACTCTATGATGCACCGTCTACGTTGACCTGCGCGGCCACGTAAGAGCCACCCAGATCTCCCGGCCTAAATTCTTTTTCGTTCTCTGGAGGGCTCCCGTTTACAAACATTTTAGTATGATATATATTGTATGATCCATACAATATATATCAATTGTCCTACAGGAGTTGTCGACATATACGTGAGTCAGCAAAAACTTGTATCTGCGTTTGTGTTAAACAAAATATATCCTTGATGTGAAAAATATACGTGAAAATTCAATTTCTTCGTGAAATAAATGCCAATTTAAGGTATATTTCATAGCTCTAAAAACCAGGGTTGAGATGGCATTAATTTTAAAATTCAAAAAACAAAAACTATAAAAATTATTACCCAAACCCGAAAATGTATGTTTCCTAAAAATGGTAGTGTTGAGTCTATCATCTTCCTTAACAATCTTCAGATCTAAAAATGATAAGCAGTTATTATCCTCGGTTTCCATAGTAATAATTTTTATAGTTTTTTTTTTTTTTTTGAATTTTAAAATTAATGCCATATCAACCCTGGTTTTTAGAGCTATGAAATATACCTCAAATTGGCATTTATTTCACGAAGAAATTGAATTTTTAAAGAGGTATTTTATCAACAATTCTTATCCAGTAAATGTTTTTCATAATGTAGTAAATAGAATTTTAAATAATAATTTTTCTGAGCAAGTTCCTTCCTATGATGTTAAGAAGCTAGTTATGTACTGTACCATTCCTTTTACGTATAAAAACAAATTAGGCGAGCGAATAAGGAAAATCATTGAAAGTGAAATAGGTTGTTTAAAATTAAACTTGATTCCTGTCAACCCATTAAAAATTGGCACAATTTTTACACACAAAGAAAAACTACCACCGTTCATGAGATCCGACGTCATTTATAAATTTAATTGTCCGGGTTGATCAAACGGTTACTAAAAGTGAGATATTCCAGTCACTTAGGTGTTAACTACAGAACAGGACAACGAATAACAAATCCAGAATTATCCAATATCCGTAACCACGCCAAAATATGTAAAATTAATATTGATAAAATACATTTCTCAATCATTGACAGCACTCCCAACAATTACTTAACGACACTTGAGTCATTATACATCAAACGACTGGTTCCTTCTCTAAATGCAAACGTGGCTGCTGCATAACTGAGATCTGGGCCGAACTGTGTTTTCAAATCATTCCCTTCTCTACTTTTACTTAGGGTACTTGTCCTCTCATTATTTGTTTTAAATGTTTCTGTAAATTTTAATTAACATATTTCTTAAAGTTTTAGTCTATTGCTTGTTTTAAGTGTTCTCAAAAGGTTTTTAATTAACTTATTATCTCGATATTTTAGTCTTTATGTATTATTTTACTATTAATTAAATTGTCACAATTTATAATTACAGGCTGAAGATGTACTCTGAAGCAGTATGAAACGTTCCTAATAAAATATTCTCCACTATGTTTGGTGGATTCCTGGAACCTTTTATATATATATATTATATATATATATATATATATATATATTATATATATATATAATATATATATATATATATATATATATATATATATATATTACTGTGCATGAAAAACAAATCAGTTTTCTTTAATTTCTAAGGGGTCATTTCAGAAACAACCAGTTTGCAGATATAAATATCAGATCTCTGTATGCAGATTTACAGAGACAAATAAAATATAGAAGGCCTTTTGCCGATGCATATTCTATTGAATAATACAGTGTTTTTAACAGAACGAATTATTATTCATCAAAAAGCACGAGCGTGCCATAAACCAATTGAAAATTCGCTAGAACACTTTAAACTGACTTTGAAAAGACATAATTCAGCGATAACGGTCAAGGGAAAATAAACCCAAAATGCTATCAGAGGTGAGGACATTCGAGAAAAAGTTTATAACACCAGATGAAAAGAAGCACAAAATATAGAGAAATAACTGCCGCCCGTGTATCGGTATCAACGATTACCAATACTAGGAAGAGATGTTGATAATTCTGGGAACTCAAATCTGAAAATCCCTTGCTTCATTATTTTCCCCATAGAGTCTTTCTTGCTTAATTATCACTACAGAAAGAGACAGATCCAGGAAGAGAGAGAGAGAGAGAGTACAAAAACATATTGACATTAATGTAGCCCAACCAACTGTCGATCATGTTAGTACTCATCATATGCCTAGGCAACAAAACTAGTGCTCATTAATTGGATACCTTTGGAACTGTGGAAGCCCCAAACCTAGTTTGAAAAGGTTTTAAAACAAAAGACTCCTATGGACTTAAAAGGGATAAAGACTGAAATTTTGCCCTTTTTCCCTCACAGATATTAAACTATAGAAAAACTGAGTCGATGCGGTTGTACTCTCAGTTTCTAACCCATCCTATCACAAGCATTATAGATAATTTGCATCAAGTAATTTATAGACATCAAATATGGTGGTAACACCCCTTTAACTACCAAAGTTATAGCTTCAATATGATTTTTAGTTTTTTCTTCCAAAGTTATGATGTTATCATAGAACTGTGATATCTTCGTAAAGTAAGAAGACAAAAGTGTTACTAATAGCTGAGTATCACCCATTTCCTGTAAAGGGCTTGTAGCATCATTAGCTTCTTCAATTACCTCAGCTCTAAGACCGATACCAACTAATGAGCCAAAAATACCTAAACCACAAAATGAGGCGATAAGAAGTTAATATCTATGGTCTACCATATCGCGCGGAATAGACCACAACAAAGGCTCATTAACTTCAAATCTTGGATTTGTCATTAACTTCCTTATACAACAATTCTGCCATGTCATATAGAGGGGATACAGGTCCTGTGTTATTTAACTGTAAAGCATTTTTTTTCCCAGTGGCATCAAGGTTAGTTTGAAAATAAACCTTTCTCATCTCCTTTTAAAATTTCTATGCTTTTGCCAAGTTTTTCATCTTCATCTGTTCTCATAGCGGTTCCAGTTATCCGAGAAGAGTTGAGTAATTTCCATAGAATCCCAAGTGTTAAACTTAACTGCGATAAGTGCTGTACAATCAGCTCATGATACGCCTTTCTTCTTTGTTAATTTAAAGATCCTCCTTAAGCGCAGGACTTCATGTAACGTGGCTTCGGTGATATATATACCCATCGTACAGTACCTTCAAAATCATTCCAAGTTTTACTTAGAACGAAACTGTTCATAGCCACGAACCAGCATAACCTTGAAAGTAGTCATTACTTGACTTTGCTTCTTGTAATCGAATTTTTAAAGTTAAAGTGAGCATCAATGAATGTGATCCAGCTTTCGACCCCTTGAATCAACTGACCATTTATTAAAACTTGAAAAAGAACTATGGCTGACGTAGTATCCTACAGTTATATATATATATATTTTTGTCTTGATCGGGGCCTACGCCTGCACATGTACTTGCACCTTCAGACATATTGTTATAATTACTACGAATACCCCGAGACCTGTTATTCTTACTTCCACCTCTAATTGATCTACCAAACAAGTTATGTTAATATACCCAACCGATTTTAAAATCGTATGGTTTTATGAAAAAAAGATAAATTTCCTTAATGAGAAAAACTCATAATTAAAATATTTAATTTCCTCAAAAAAAAAGAAAAACTGAATAAGTATAGGCCAGTACTTACAGTTCGGATGACCATCCCAAAAACAAAGTTCGTTGCGTTAGGTTACCACTGCAACAACAAAGTATACGAAGGAAAAGTAAACTTAGCTCAGAATATATGGGAGAATCGCCGGTAGACCTTCAGTCATGCAGTTACACTCCATCTGATTTCTCTCTCTCTCTCTCTCTCTCTCTCTCTCTCTCTCTCTCTCTCTCTCTCTCTCTCTCTCTCTCTCTCTCTCTCTCATGCCTTGATTTTAACTAAAGCATTTAAATTAAACCCTAGACTTCACGAGTATAATTTATTTAGCAAATTTAACATAATGTGGCCTCATTAGGAATAAGTAAAGGAAATGGGATAAGAACCCTTACTTCAAACAAAATAGAAAATGGAAATAGAAATCTCCTTCCACCCGTCGTCACTAA
>NC_061107.1:42209576-42229576 GCF_015104395.2 Macrobrachium nipponense | reverse complement strand
TCACGTGTAATAGAAAAGAAATAGTAGTTATTAGTATCCAAGTAAATACCGTCCTGATAAATAAATAGGAACCTTTATGCTAAATATCTTCTTGTAAGGAAGCTTATAAGAAGTAGGAAAAGAGAGAGAGAGAGAGAGAGAGAGAGAGAGAGAGAGAGAGAGAGAGAGAGAGAGAGAGAGATTTTCAAAGTGACAGTAGCATGGAACATACAATTATTGCAAGGCTATCACTCAAACCCATTTATTATTTTCCGGAAATATCTATAACCTTCTCACAGAGTATGAAATATCTTTTCGTAATTCTAAATCACAACTTAATTCTCAATAACGTAGGCATAACCATAGAAAGAACAGAGAAAATCTAATCTTTCTATAAGGCAGTTGGTAATTCTATAAATAAGGAGTAAAAATAAGACGAGTAGTTATGCTTACTCGTTCAACATTCTTTGTTCATTTCCATATAATATTTTAGCGAAATTATATATATATATATATATTTTTCTCACAAACAGATGACCTGAGTTCATGAACTGTTTTATTGAAAATAAGATAAATATTTACCTGTAACCGGTAAAAAGGGAATCATCTTATTCTCGTAGATTTCTAAACGGTCCATCTTGCGTCACCTGAAAGTAAGAGTAGCTTAAAAAACTTACAGCAGTATTGAAAACTTTTCATAACTTCACTACTAAGCAAGGCTATAAAAAAAACTCACGCAATAGCTAAGCTCTAATAATAATAATAATAATAATATGACGTCCTTGTCACGAAGACGAATCAGAAGTTGGCGACTACAGTATACACCAAAGCTACGAACCTCGGATTTTGTCTGAATGGTGATAGCCTTCGTCAGGAGGGCCCTCTCGCACTGTTCGACGTGGCAGGACACACACCTCGAACTCGACCGAGCATCCCAGATGCTAATTAACAATGGGTACTCGAACAAACTCGTAAACCGAGAAACTCGAGCCGCCCTTCACAAGTGGTACATGAAGGAGGAAGAGAGAAGGAACATTCCGTCCCCGGAGGATATCAAACTTTTCTATAAAGCCTTCATGCACCACCAATACAAGGAGGAAGAAGCAGCCATGAAGAAAATAATAGACGAACACGTCCGCCCCATGGAGGAAGGAAAGAGAGTGTCCCTCATTATTTACTACAAGAATCGGCGTACGAAAGACCTCCTGATGAAGAACAACCCCTCCCCACCGGTAGGAGACCCCCTGAAGCAGTCCAACGTCGTCTACCGATACGTATGCCCCGCCCAAAGATGCCCTGGGATTTACATCGGCATGACGACGATGCGCCTGTCAAAGAGGATTTCCTGCCACGCCCAGGAGGGCGCCATTAGGCAGCACGCCCTTGTAGTACACCACAGAAACATCACGAGAGACGACATCGTCAGGAATATTAAAATCATCGGGAGAGCACCTGACCCACGATGTCTGCGTCTCCTAGAAGCGCTGCTCATCCTCGAAGAAAAGAAGCGTTCCTGATACCGACGTGTGTGAGGAGGACCACACCCCTCCCCCCTAACGAAAGTACCAGCGCGCATGAAACGAACACCGGACATGAGAATAATACCAGGGGTGACGTCACTCAGGTAGAAGCCAATCAAGAGGCTCCCGGTGATACCCCCCACCTGAGAAGGTCTGCAAGACTCGTCAACGCCCGCCGTATGAGTCACCTTCCCGGTAACCAATGAAAACCCGCCCTGCCGAAGAGGTGCTCTGCCCGTACTCAAGTGCTCGCAATACCACGATAAAAGGAGATGGACTCGCCACTGGAATTTTTATGGGCTGCTCTGTGAGCAAGAGCCCGTGCTGACACAAGGTCAGCTAAATCAAAAAACAACAACACTGGAATTCAGTCCCTCAGCAGTTATCGCTTGATAATGTCCTGTCGATCAGGAGGAAACGTCGCGTTAGAGAGAGAGAGAGAGAGAGAGAGAGAGAGAGAGAGAGAGAGAGAGAGAATTGTATAAGCAATAATAAATCAAATGACTCAACCGAATTTTACCATGCCCTTTGGTGCGTTGCTCGCCAGTCTAAGCAACAACGAGAAAGCCGTCATCAGAAAGATAGAGAAGACTCTTTATAAGATTAATAGTGTTGAAGCAGCAGTCATTTTTAACAAAACAAATAATAATAATAATAATAATAATAATAATAATAATAATAATAATAATAATATAATAATACATACCCCAGTAAACTAGGAAACGTATGACAATACACAAAGCACTACACCCAAGAGCAAATACGGACAGACTATACATAACACGAAAGGAAGGAGGGAGAGGACTACTAAGTATAGAGGACTGCCTCAACATCGAGAACAGAGCACTAGGGCAATATCTGAAAACCAGTGAAGACGAGTGGCTCAAGAGTGCATGGGAAGAAGGACTGATAAAAGTAGACGAAGACCCACAAATATACAGAGACAGGAGAATGACAAATAGAACAAAGGAATGGCACAACAAACCAATGCACGGACAATACATGAGACAGACTAAAGAACTGGCCAGCGATGACACATGGCAATAGTTACAGAGGGGAGAGCTCAAGAAGGAAACTGAAGGAATGATAACAGCGGCACAAGATCAGGCCCTAAGAACCAGATATATCCAAAGAACGATAGATGGAAATAACATCTCTCCCATATGTAGGAAGTGCAATACGAAAAATGAAGCCATAAACCACATAACAAGCGAATGTCCGGCATTTGCACAGAACCAGTACAAAAAGAGGCATGATTCAGTGGCAAAAGCCCTCCACTGGAGCCTGTGCAAGAAACACCAGCTACCTTGCAGTAATAAGTGGTACGAGCACCAACCTGAAGGAGTGATAGAAAACGACCAGGCAAAGATCCTCTGGGACTATGGTATCAGAACAGATAGGGTGATACGTGCAAATAGACCAGACGTGACGTTGATTGACAAAATCAAGAAGAAAGTATCACTCATTGATGTCGCAATGCCATGGGGCACCAGAGTTGAAGAAAAAGAAAGGGAAAAAATGGATAAGTATCAAGACCTGAAAATAGAAATAAGAAGGGTATGGGATATGCCAGTGGAAATTAAACCCATAATCATAGGAACACTAGGCACGATCCCAAGATCCCTGAAAAGGAATCTGGAAAAACTAGAGGCTGAAGTAGCTCCAGGACTCATGCAGAAAAGAGTGTGATCCTAAAAACGGCGCATATACTAAGAAGAGTGATGAACTCTTAAGGAGGCAGGATGCAACCCGAAACCCCACACTATGAATACCACCCAGTCGAATTGGAGGACTGTGATAAACGCCCCCCCCCCCCCCCCCCCCCCCCCCCCCCCCCCCCCCCCCACCCCCCCCCCCCCCCCCCCCCCCCCCCCCCCCAACCCACCCACCCACACCCGCCCCCCCCCCCCCATAAATAAATAAATAAATAAATAGTAAAGTAAGCAAACTGTAAACTTAAACATTCCAAGATAATATTCCGATACTCTCGATTATAATTCAGAAATTATTGGCCCATTTGAGAGATTAGAACTTTCATTTTCATATTAGACGAGATATTTAGGCTTCAGTCATAAGACTAGGAAATGAATGCAATAGTCAGGTCAGTGTCTTAAATTCCTACAGAACTATAATTGAAACTTTTGAGTAAAAACCCGTCAAAAATAAGCCTTGGTCATGCGGTATCCTATATGAATTTTCTTAAAGTTTCACAGACTTCGCAAAAACCATTTCAGGTTAATTACTGATATTCTTATAAGTGACCGAATGGTGCAAATAACACATATGAGTTCCGCCTCTAATTAAACTGATTCCTTAGAAATACTAGAAATTAGAATTCCCATTTTTAACATAATATAGCATTTTGACAGAAATATTTCATGACTTTATATTACGTGCGATTCTATATTTGTAGAGATGAGAAATAGAACTGTTTTTTTTTCCTGTAGTTACTAGTACAAATAAAGCCATTAGGACCATTTTTCAAGAATATTTTCCAATTTATGTTACCTCGTGTTCTTAAAAATAGGCCAGTCTCAGAATAATTTTTGGCTCTCTTTATATTTTTATTTATTCCTTTTTGAGGAAATATTCAAGTAAAGGTACTCATACCATGTTTTCAGGACTTTATGTTAGGAAGATACAACGTTTATCTACTGTCAGTGAAATCAAGTTTCATAAAATTTACTCCATATTTCATTGTACGCCAGTTATCTTAGTCATCTTTCAGTGTAATAAGTTCATTGTTATTTATAACATTCATCAAACTGTAAAAGGGGGCATTACTTTTATCACAGACGACTACTCGACAAATTCAGATTAAGAATAATATTTCGCTGGATTTAAATAGACCTCATCGTCTAAACAAGAAACAAATCGTGCATACCACGGTAATATCAAGGAGAGAGAGAGAGAGAGAGAGAGAGAGAGAGAGAGAGAGAGAGAGAGAGAGAGAGAGAGAGAGAGAGAGAATGAGAGCCCATCTGAAGTACTGCAGTTATGAACGTCCTGTGACCCAAGGATGTTTACCGTGCTGAGGAAATTAGGAAAATCTGATGGAATATTTTGAGAGCTCGGGACGAGTGGAATAATGGAATGACGTAGAAGGGTTAATGTAGTTGACACATTTATTGGTAGTCTGCAATATCTGTTCTCAGCGAAGAACGGTGAATTGAAGATGAAGGCCTTATTCAATATCGAAGTCTATGGTCATGCAGTGACAGTAATAGAGTGAATCCTCAAGCGTTATATTACTTTAGGACAAAGGGACAGGTTGACACTGTATATTAGGTGTTGATTATGACAGATATTTGTTTAAACGGTATTGTGTTACTGGAATCACGGAAAAAATAAGCAAATAACTATGCCGTTTCATATAGACAGCTTTTTATGTATTATTTTGGCATACTTTGTTAAGAGAATGGGTTAATAACTCTGTATGAAAATGGAGCTTTGTAGTAACAGTTAACACATAAGCACGAATAATTAAAAATTACATTTCTTAACAATTACATTAATAAAATGAAAGACTCTACTCTTTTACTCAAGCTTGGGACCGGCCTGTTAAATAATACCCCCATTGCAAAAACCTCAGACACTGAAAATACTTCTCAGTTTGGAATATATTCGTAGAGGATCATAACGATCAATAAACAAAGTTATCAAATCGTTATGTTCCTCTACGAATATATTCCAAACTGATAAGTATTTTCAGTGTCTGAGGTTTTTGCAATAGGGGTATTATTTAACAGGCCGGTCCCAAGCTTGACTAAAAGAGTAGAGTTGGGTAGGGTTAACACTCTTGCCTTGCAAAAAGCATTTTATTATGGAAACTTACAGCAGTCCTAATATAGACGGATCCTTTGTTGACGACACTTGGAATGTGAATAATCTAAATAAAGTAGGATGTGCTAAAACTCTCATCAGATGTATCAGTTACATTATAAATGCTCTGCAGGAGATAAGATGGACAGGAAATGGTGAGTGTAAGGCAGATAGTTATACAATCTTTTATAGTGGCAGAGATGATGGTATCCATTAGGGTGGCGTTGTCTTTTTTCTGACATATAAAGTGTACAGAGTGGTTGAAAGCGTTGCACGAGTAAGTGAAGGATAAGCAAAAAACAGAGTAAAGTACAAATGGCTCAAACTGTCAGCAATATTAATAGCATAGTCCCCTACAGAAGATACTCTATAGAGAAAATACCAACGCATGATGTAATAGTAGTATTGGGTGACCTTAATGCTAAGATTGGACATGAAATAGATGCATTGGGCCCAGCAACTGGAACACATATTGCCCATGAGGTTAGAGGAGAGAATTGACTAGAGGTTGCTTCATTTGCCAAATCCAATGGGTTGGTTGTAGGTGGCACAATATTACTCCATAAAGAAATTCGCAGGCACATATGGAATTCAACCGATGGAATTACAAGAAATCATATTGATGAAAGACTTATGCATCACATCGATTGATGCACGTAGTTTCAGAGGAGCTGATTGTGATTCAGACCATAACTTAGTGATCGTCAGAGTCAAGATCAATTTGAATATGAAAAGGAACATTAGGAATAAAAGGAAAAAAAAAAAAAATTTGACACTGGTAGGATCAATATGAGACATGTACGATGGAATACCAAGTAGAAATTAGAAACATATTTGATGCTTTGCAATAGCAAAATGAAGAGGAAGAAATAGAACTCCTGGAAAAATGTCGAAACATAGAACAAATTGTTAAAGAACCATTTGAGGAAACCATCAGGGACACGGAGAGCACACATGAGGAACATTGGTTTGATGATAACTGCAGAAGAATGGCAGATGAAAGGTAACAAGCAAGAATAGAATTCTTATGGAGCAGGAATAATCAGGCACTAGGATAGAACTTCAGGAATAAAAGACGTGGAACAACGAGGATAAGCAGAAGAAAGAAGAGAGAAGCATAAAATAAGGAACTGGATTATATGGACTGAAACATGAGAAATAGGAGGAGGATGAAATGCTATAAGGGTATCAAGAAAATAAAGAGTGGATGACAAGAAAGAAAAATACAAGTATTATGATACAGGAATACAAAGTATTAGAGACACGGAAGAACTATTTCTATGAGCTGTTAAATAGAGAAGGCCCAGTAACTCCTACTGAAGGGAGACATATGCAGGCAGCAGATATGAGAGTGCAAGAACCAATGCCGATAGATGTGCAGAATGTAAACACCATCTTAAAGAATAAGGCACCTGGTTTAGATAACATAACAGTAGAGCTCATTAAGAATGATGGCAAGATGTTACACTGAAAGGTCTTTGAGCTTTCAATAATCATCTGGAGAACAGAAGAGATGCCAACAACATGTGAAACGGGCAACATTATACACGTACATAAGTAGGGAGATAAGTAAGACTGTGCTAATTATGTAAGGTGTAAGGTACTAGCCAAAATTATATAAGATAGATTAGAAGCTTACATAGTGACAGCATTTGGCAAATATTAATGTGGATTCAGAAAAGAAAGATCAACAATTGACCAAATGTTTAGTATTAGACGGATAATGGAAAAACACTGGGAGCATAATAGAGATATGTGGCAAGTTTTTAGTTGACATTAAACAAGCTTATAACAACATCCATAGACCATCAATGTGGAATATTATGAAAGAATTTGGCATACCAGAAAAGGTTATTAACTTGATTAAAGCATGATGCAGGATAGTAGGAGTTGTGCCCATGTGGGAAGGAAAAAGCCTGAGTGTTTTCAAATTGAAATAGATTTGAGACAGGGATGCCTTCTGTCTCCAATGTTATTTAATCTAATTTTGGGTAGAATAATGTAGCGTATCGAGGAATTTGAGGGTGGGGTTATCTTGCATTTGCAGATGATATTGATTCCGTAGGTACAGATATACAAAACATAGAACGTTTGTATATGCCATTCAAAGAAACTGCTGACATAGCAGGACATGGATCAGCAGAAGTAAAACCAAAATTATGAGATTGCCAACGAATAATCAACAACAGCAACAACTAAAGATGGTAGACATTGATGAGGGAATTTAAATATTTAGGAAGTATGTTAACATCCAGAAATGAGTTGGAGAGAGAGGTTTTGGCTAGAATTATAGCAGGGAACAGATGCTTTTTCAGCCTATAACATCTTTTAAAGAGAAGAAACATCACAAGGTCTACAAATTAATAATTTACATCATCATCAGACCAGAGTACTTCATTGTTGTGAGAACTGGACACTGACTAAACGTCAAGAATAGAGCCCACTGATTTTTTGAAACAGCATTTTATGCAGAATATCAGGTCCCATTTATTATGATATAAATGAAGGTGTTTAGAGGAGAATGCAAAAAAAAAAAAAAAATGCCAGATTTAACAAGGTAACCGCTAATAACTGGCAATGTAAGATCATAGAGGTTACGTTGGGCTGGACATGTTCTTAGAATAGAAGAGGACAGGAAGAGGACAGAATGCATAAAGTGAGGCCGCCACTCGAACAACCGTCTATATGCAAATTTTCGGATTTTGAGTTATACATACTTTCGAATTCAGCAACTCTTCTTCTATATACTAGTGTTTAGAAATTGTAAAAAAAAAATATGTTTTTCACGTTCATAATCTAGAGAGACTGAGAGTAACTAGAATTATAAATGCGCAATATTTGTGAGTTGTTATTCGAGTGAAAGAGCCTGGGATGAAAATGAATCGAACAACAGTATATCTGCAAAATTTGCAGATAAGCGGTTATTCGATGGAAAAGGAACCCGGATAATTTCTGTCGAACAAAACGTTATCTGCATGCGTCCACCAATGAGGTTCTTTGAATTGGTATGACGTCATATTTAAAGGGCACTTAGTTTGGCTGTCAAGTTCTCGTGTTCCGTGGTTTACCTTATAATTTTCATTAAGCATTGTTTCTGACAAAAATAACAGTTATTGTGATCATCAACTATGGGTAGAAAGCATAAGGAATCGAATGAAATTGAAAACAACGCAGTAGAATGTAGTACTCAGTGTGAAAAGAATAATGTGGAATGTGCACCACGTAATTACTTACTCCCACTCTTTTTATGGCTAAAAAACCAGTAAAAAATGACCTTCCAAAACAGTATACCTTACTGGGATTTTAAAATCTCTTAGCCATATCATTACATGTACCCAAATACATTGGATAGTCAGATGTGTTTAAATGGGGAAAAAAAAGTTAGTTCATGCTCTTTTTTATGGCATAAGTTATGTGTAAATACAAAAAAAATGGTGGGCTAGTAAATCGTTGCCATCCATACCATGGCCTTTTAGGGCTATAGTCTGCTTTAACACATTTTTTTCTAAGGTATGTAGTTATGTGATTGCACCAGGTAGGCCTTCACTATGAATAAATGTTGTCATAGGGAGGAGTTTCTCCATAAACTGAAAATTTTAATTTACAGGACCCAACCACTTCTTTATACAATTAAACGTTTTTTTAATTTTATTGTTATTTATTCCTTCTTCCCAATTCATTATAAATTATTATATAGTTTTTAAATCAATTAAATTTCTAAAATCTCGACTAATATAACTGTTGAAGAAAAAAAAAATGACATCATCCATTCCATTCAAATTATCACTTATACTATGCATTCCAATGTTATGACAAATTCGGTTTTTTGCAAGTTATAGTGTTGTTTGAGGTTACAGTTTGGATAGATAGATAATTATTTAACCAACATATTTGTAAAGAAGGGGGGGCCCATGCTTTTAGCATTCATTTTGTTTGAAAAAAAGAATGATGGTCATAGCATAAAATAATAACGGAAATATGATAATGTAAACATTGCCAAAACTTCAAATCGCGTTTTTCTCCGATTTCTGTTTTGTGCAGATAGACGGTTGTTCGAGCGGTGGCCTCAAGTGGTTATGAAGAGACCGGTTGAATGGAGAAGACCGTTTGGGAGACCGAGGATGAGATGGAAAGATAATGTGTTCAGAGATCTAAGACCATTGAGAGTGGAGGATTATGAGAATAACTGGAGAGATGCAGTGCTCAACAAAGGAACGTGGAGAGGTCTGGTGCAAGCGGCCATTGGTCACCATTAAAGTAATGAGTTAATATTTCATTACGTAAAACTTTCAGTGTAAGTTAAATTTTATATTTTTTTCGTAATGCCCACGCTTCCCAAATGTTTCAGTAACCATTTTTTTTTTTTTTTTTTTTTTTTTGTCCAGCCGTCCTTCACCATAAATATTTACTTGTATTGTCAATAATAAAAGGGTTTTGCATGTTAACCAGCTTTTTCATTAAATTCACCAATGAATTTGTAATTATTTATTGTAAATATACTCTTTGTTTTATTAGTTCCTAAAACATCTTTACATCCATTAAAATCTAATCAATATTTTTCTACAAATACTCAAAACATTACGCCTGTGAAGTAATAATAAGTAAGCTGAGGTTAGGATCCCATTAGCCTTGTAAATCAATGATAAGCAAGTTCAGGTGAGGATTCCCCTAGTCGTGTTAGTTAATACTAAATAAGCTGCAGTTAGGTTTCCATTAGTGGGTAAACTAGAAATATGCAATCGCAGCCCGGATTCCTTAGGCATGTGAATTAATGATATGGAAGTTCAGGTCAAGATTCCCTTAGTTGTGTGAGTTAACGATACACAAGTTTAAGTCAGGCTTCCCTAAAAGTTGTATAAATTAACGATAAGCTACCTGTCAGGATTCCCTTAGTTGTCTGAATTAATGACAAGGAACCTCCAGGTTCAACTATACAAGTCATACTCCCAAACGTTACGCGCAGGATTAGGTACCTGACCCCCTCGCGCAAAAAATAATTTTTGGATTTTCGCGTTAAGTTTTGCAGTCTCTAAGAATACTAATAAATGCTTATTTCTAGAGTTTAACACTTAATATGACACTAATCATGCTCTTTAAGTATCAAGCTAACTTTTAAATAAAATCAAAGTTACTGTTATTTCATTTAAAAGTTAATTCGATACATTGCCCTTAAAAAAAAAGATTACTTAAATATGTTTTGTCTCTTCTTTCCCTTTCCAACAGATCAATTTATAATTATCTACCCTACCTACAAACGAGAGAGAAGCGAGATGAGACGAGAGAGGAGAGAGAGAAAAGAGAAAGACCCCTAACGGAAAGAGAAAGAGAGAGAGGAGGGAAGGAGGGAAGGATGAGCGAGAGAGAGAGAGAGAGAGAGGAAGAGGAGGAGAGAGAGGGAGGGAAGGAGGAGGGAAGGAGAGAGATGCGAGAGAGAGAGGAGAGATCTATGAGATAGAGAGAGAGAGAGAGAGAATTAGTCACAGGAAGAGTCTCCAACAGTAGCCATAGCACGCGCAGTTTTAATCTAAGCACTCCCATAAAAATCTTCACCTGTGACATGCTGACCTCTTACCACCTCCCTCCCAAGGAAAATTCGACCACTTTTTTCCGGTGGACGCCCTTATAAGTTCCACTCACAAGGGAAGGAATTAAGTCAATCCATCACACCCAAAGAACGGCGTTGGGCAATCTACAATCAATATGAATGACCAACAGGTGGGACAAAAGCTTATCCCTGCCTATCCGCGCCTATTCTAGATGGGACATTCTCCTTTATATAATCTTCGAAAAGCCAGCAGCGAAGGAGAGCACTAGTTGGAAAAAGAAAGGACTGCAGTACAGCCGTGACACAAGTAGGTTAACTACCCAAAGATTCCCAGAGCTGTAGCTTTGTCCGTTTGCATTCAATACCACTAAAATTCAAGAATAATTCTAGTTGGCACTTTTATACATTTCATTTCTTTGTTTTTAATTTCCTTATCCAGAACTTTGACTGATTATTAGTTATTCCTGTCTTTCTGTATTTATCCCATTCCATAGTATTTTCTTAAAAGAGATTATTGACATTACAAATATTTTGATCGCTTAGAAATCAGAGTATTTTGAATGTGTATGCATATATATATGTATATTAATATATATATATCTATATATTATATCTATTCATATATATTATATAATTATATAATAATTATTATTATATATATACTATATATAATTAAAATAATATATATTTTATATATATCATATATTATATATACTATATTTATTTACATAAATTATAACTAAAATACTATGGAAATTTTTCAAGGGGCCTGGCATTATCCACGATTATTTGTTTTTTATTTTCCTTTGTAATTAATCTGGTTTTCTCTACTGAATATCATAATTTTATACTTTGTTCATCTATCAAAATAAATTTGTATCTTTATTTAGTAATTGGACTGGACTTCATATATCAAAATTAGAGTAAAAGATAACAAAATTCAACATTTTCTTTTACCCTAAGCTTTGATAACAAAATAATATTTAAATGATTTTTATTAGAAAACAGTGATAAAAGACCGCTTTTTAAAATCAAATATTCATAATAAAAAGAACGTTAAGTAAACAAGTAAAATAAATAATATAAAAAGCGTTTGTTTAAAAGCACGCGCGTTAGACAATATTTTTTTAATTTTTTCTCCCCCCAAAAAACTGTAAGTCTGCACCCGGTTGTCCAAAAAAGATAACTGCTTGTTTCACTAGCATTCACTAATAATTCTGGGCCCACTCAAACGTAAATTACTGTTCACTTCGTGAGCCATCTATACACTTATGGCTTAACTCGTTCATATTTTTTTTTTTTTATTTTTAATAACCCTCTTACAAGTGTAGGCTGTTTCAACTTTAAAGGACACCCTCCCGGAGCTTTATGCGTACCTGCACAGTTTATTAGTTTGATTGCCCAACAATGTAATTTTGGGTGGGGTTCTTTTTGGGATGTCCAAACGCCGGCTTAAGGAGTGGCGCATCGAACTCCCAATAGGGGTTGTCAGCCACTCGTACAGGCGTTACCTTTAAAAAAAAAATAAAGGAAAATATGTGCAATTACACTTCATTGCCATATTCCTGTCACCACCATCACATACAGATACAGCCAGTTTTGAAATACTCGGACAAACAAAAAACAGGCAATCACTTCTCTTTTTTTGAGTCCCTTAATATTAAAACAAAACAATCTCCAAAAACTCAACAACCAAACCACCTCTGTTCCCTTGGATCAATTGCTTGAAGTTTTCTGTTTCTTTTTCCTCCTTCTCTCTCTCTCTCCTCCTCTCTCTCCTCTCTCCTCTCTCTTCTCTCCCTTACCCACACCAATTCTCTACCCTTGTTCATTCCCCGAAGTTTTCTCTAACTCGCACCCAGTTGTCTATTAACCACGACATGACAGTAGGTTTCTCCAGTATTTTTCATTTTATTTATTTAATTCTATTTACACTCTGAATATTCAATTTTTTTTTTGTTTTTCACTCTCAGGATATTTCCTGAGTTTTACGTTACTCTTTTAACTTTTCATTGCCTCTTTTATGATTTTGCAGTTAATCTCAGTTATAATATATATACTATAATATATACATATATATATATATATCTATAATATATATATTATATATATATTCATATATATATTATGTTGGCTCTGTTCAGCAGAGAGTGGTTACTTGTCCCTCCTTAAAACCCTCAACGCAGCTTACTTTTTTGTCTCGGTTGATGTTATTTGGAACGCAGCTGAGAGATTCTTTCACATACTCGATCACATAAAGATCTCTTGACGTGGGATCAGATCCTTCAGGAATCTTCCATACAGTGATATCAAAGATTCTATTGCTAGGAAACAATTCAATATCGCTAATAAATTAACTCCTATCTATTTCAATTTGTCAAGAGAGAACTTATTGATTCGTTACTAAGTAGTTCATTGTGAATTGGAAAATTCCATGACGTCACTATGATGACGTGATATGTTGTATTCTTGAACGTTGCTCAACCATGGGGTCCTCTTCACCCTGGTAAACCCCTTTTTACACCCATAGAATGCGTCATTCTATTCTGAGACTCACGAGCAGTGAAGAGGCTGTTATTCCTCTCTCTCTCTCTCTCACTCTCTCTCTCTCTCTCTCTCTCTCTCTCACTCACGAGTTTTGGTTCCATTACTCTAATGTAACTCATTTTTTTGTATAAATTGGTCACTCGGTATTGCTAGCTGTATGTAATTTTTTAGTAACATATTAATTAGCAGTAGAATCTGAGCATAGTGTTATAATTATTTTTGTATGATGCCACATAAGTGTTAAAAATATTAGAAGGCCTTCTTTTTGAGTGAAATTCCAGCTGGTGAAAAGGTATTGTATCTTACAAATATTCTGAAGTGCGCGTTTAAAGTTTTGTCTACAGTGGTTGGATGAAATTATTACTTTTTTATGAATTTTTCTTTTGTTTTGTTCTTTTGACATGTCCATTTTATATTCTTAATATTTGTACTGTCAATGCTTTTATTGCTTTTCATATTATTGTGTTTTTATAATCTCTTCATTTTGTTTAATTAGTTTGAATAATTTTTGATTGTATAATAATTTTAATCTAACACTTGTGAATTAATTTGCATTTAATCAAATTTAATTTCAAATTTAATTATTGTTTATAAATTTTAATTTAACTTAATTTAAAATTTGTTTAATAAATTTTCTTAAACTCTGATTTCATTTTGTTTAATAATTAATTCAAAAATGAATTAAACTTTTGTTTTTAAGTAATAACAAATTTCCTTGAGATTGTTAATTTCAATTATAAATTTTAAATTTAGAAATATATTTTTGTACTTAAGATTTTCATGAGCATATCATTTACTACCAGAATATGTTTATTTTTATTCAGGTAGAAATACAGTGGTAATTGTGCTGTTTTCCTCAAGTGAATTAGAATCAGGGAAATACTAAGGTTTAATGTTATTGAAGGAGTGATGCCTTTTAATTAAGATTTCCTCACAACTATTTTAATGAAATTAGTCTGATTGTTTTCTTGATCGTTAAGTTTTATAAGGGATCACTGTTACCTTTAGAGTATTCAGTCGTTTGGTATTTGTGATGAAGGTTCAGGTGGCTGGCTGTAGTGAGGTAATTAGTTACCAGGTACTTGATCAAACTGTGCACCAAGTAATAATGGTGTCCCATACGCAGGATTAAAAGAGTTTCTCACTCAAACTAGTAAAAAGGGTAAGTGTAGTAACCAGATGCTTGGCACTTCATCATAATATATATATATATATATATATATATATATATATATATATATATATAATATATATATATATATATATATATATATATATATCTATATATATTATATATATATAGATATATATATATATATATATATATATATATATATATATATATATATATATATATATATATATATATAATATTGGAACTGAAATACAAAAATTTTTGCAAGCCCTGTCATATCCACGACTATTCATTTTTCTTTTCTTGTAATTAATCTGTTTTCCTCTATTGATATCATAATTTTATCTTTGATATATTAAGCTTTGATAACAAAATAATATTTAAATGAGGTTATTAGAAAAAAAAAGGGATAAAAGATGCTTTTTAAAATCAAATATCATATAAAACCCCTTAAGAAAAGAACTAAAATAAACTTAATAAAGTGTATCTTAAAGCACGAGCTATTCCCGTTTGAAACCCGACCCTGAGTACCCGAGCATCGTAGTCGCTAGTCCTCTTTTTAAGAAGTTTATGATATATATATATATATATATATATATATATATATATTATATATATAGATATATATATATATATATATATATAGATATAAAAATACACACACACACACACACACACACACACACACACACATATATATATATATATATATATATATATATATATATATATATATATATATATATATATATATATATATATATATCGATTAATTACAAGAAAAAAATCGTGGATATGATAAGGCTTGAACAATTTACGTAGTATTTTAGTTCCAAGATATAAGGAGAAAATGCTATGGAAAAATAACGAAGAAATCTAAATTCCAATTTAAATTACCTATTAATCTTAATTTGATGGTTTTTCACGTCGTCTTAAGCAACCTCGTTCATTCTCTCGATCGGAATTGTTTCAAACATATGCCTTGAACAAAATATTTTTGAGAGATTGTTTTTAGATATGCAGCACTGGAGAATTACTTGATTTCTTAGATTTATTGAAATAAAAGGTTGCTTTTATTGCTGGTTATCTTGTTCATATATATGGGGTAACAGATGAGAAACTGAAAATCGAGGTGGCCTTTGTGTTCCTACACTTGACATAGTGCTTTTTGTTCATAGTGAATTCCGCTTGTTTGAGAAATTAAGAGAGTCGAGAAAATATTGTGGAAATTACGTGGCTAAGCTTTTTGGAAATTATTTATTCTTCTTTGGCTAAAAACAAGAGCGCTTGACAATCTCTCAAAAATATTTTGTTCAAAGCATATGTTTAAACAATTCCGATCGAGAGAATGAACTAGGTTGCTTAGGACGAAGAGAAAAACTATCTAATTAATATTATGGATAACTGAAAATATGAATTTAGATATTTTCTTTATTTTTTTCCGCTGATTTATTTCTCACTACAGCTTGGTATTGAAATACTACGTAAATTTATCAAGCCCTGACATTTCCACAAAAAATTGTACGTCTTTTCTAGTAATTGATATTTCTTCTTATATTGGTATCATATTTTTATCCTTCTTGTATAAAAATATATGGCATCTTTATTTAGTAATTGTACTGATTCTATGTATTAAAATTAAAGTAAAAGACAAAAAAGTTATTTTTTTATTTTAACCTAAGCTTTGATAACAAAATAATTTAAATGATGTTGATTAGAAAACAGTGATAAAAGACTATACTTTTTTTGGGAAATCAAATATATAAAAAAAGACTTGAGTAAACAGCAACAAAAAAGCTAATACAGGAGCGCTTGTTAAAGCGAGCGCTATCCCTGTTTGGAACACGACCTTGAGGACCCGAGCATCGGAGTCGCTAGTCCTCTTTTTAAGTAGTCTGTGATACATATATATATATGTATATATATATATATATATATATATATATATATATATATATATATATATATATATATATATATATATATATAATATGTAATAGAAATGCTGTTGTAAATTACAACAGCGTGGGACTTAATTTCAGTCAGTATGTAAATCCAATCCTTTACTCAAGAGCAACCGTTGTTTTATGACATAACCCCGATGTCTATTGATGCACGCGTCTTTGGCTTAGTTACTTGCTACAAGTTAGCCGAGATATCCGAGAAAATTAGAATAGTGAATCTTGCTCTGTTTTCAATTACCGCTCCTGATTTATGAGCTTCTTTGCCGACATATAGCTAAAACTTTCAATCCTTTCGATTTATTAGTAACAACTTCTTAAATAGAAGGTGAAACACATTAGATTAACAGTCTCAAGATGCTCAGCTATTCACATATAGTGGAAATACTTTTTTAGGTAGGAAGTTGGTGTAGGTCCTGATATTTTGATGCTGGAGCAGTTTTTCTTATATTGTATGATTATTTGATTAAATGACATAGCAAATAAAATGAGCAAAAGGAGGTTATAAATTTTCATGATGCTCATGAATCTGTGAGAGAGCAAAATAATAATTACTATCAGGACACAGAAGAAAAGCTCTGAAAATTCTAAGAAATTCTTCAAAAACATATCACGGCTAAGAAATAGGTAATACCGCAAGGACATATATATATATGTACTATATTGAAGACATTCCATTTCTTTCTCTATATCTTTATCTTTACGAGGACTTGAATCTCTCTATGACAAGTTCAAATAATAAACTCATATCTTAATAAACTAGAATCAATAAGAGAAAATAAAAATAGGAATAAGACGAAGTTATGCAGTGTGATAACTACAGAATATTTAGAACCTGGCATTAGCCTCATAGAGAATACCATTGTAGGTTTTCTCTCTCTCTCTCTCTCTCTCTCTCTCTCTCTCTCTCTCTCTCTCTCTCTCTCTCTCTCTCTCATTTTAGAACACACGACTAGAAATCTTTTGCAAATATAGACCATCCATCGCCGTTAATTAGGCGTTATCAGACATCTGTCAAAATCCTGTAAATGAGACACCAATAAAATGGCGAGGGGTGGATTTCTTTCTGTGAAAGATATTGGGATGATGGTGTATGCCTCAATGCGACTCCTCCGGTGATATGCGTCTTCTTTTTCGTCCTGTCACTCACTTGTAACCGACAGTGGGAAACGTTTTATCAGCTATATCTATTTATCTTCAAATGCCAACACCACGCCCAGAGTCCCCTACAATTCCCATTTAGTAAAACCACCCCTTGTGCCTATTTTCTTTTCAATTTTCGTTCAGACCTAAGCTGAAACATACCCAGTCCATACTTTAGGTATTAAGCATATGTATATAATTTTCATATATTTTTCCTTATTGAGAGGGGGCCGGTGACTATTACTCTTTTGCATGCTAAATGAGCGCCATTGGACTATTTTTTAGTTATTTTTATTCAAGTAATAAGTTCTCTTCCCAGTCATGATAATTTATTTACCATTATGAATTTATGCTAATAATCTTTCATTCTCTGAGAATGTAGAACAAATGATTAGCTTTTTCGAAGGCAAAGAACCTTATGTAAGACAGTTAACTCTGTAATAAAAGAAATTAAGGAAATGGCATATCAGAGATTTTAGCATCAAAGAATAGCTCATTAACAAATGTGAGGCAATAAATTATTCCTTAATCTGAATCTGAATTGAAATCCCCTAATATATCAGTCGCCTATGTTTAGGTAATCATCATGTTTAAAGGCAGGACCATGTTCTCAATAATAAATATACCTAATAATTTTCTCAATTCTTTCAAATGAACACCATACTCTTTGGAAGCTTAAATTTCAAGTCCTTGTTCCATATGGTTAGGGATCGGTGATCTGTAATAATAATAATAATAATAATAATAATAATAATAATAATAATAATAATAATAATAATAATAATAATAAAAAATAAAAAAAAAAATAATAATAATAATAATAATGCCTGCCATTTCAAGTAACTTGATATCTGTGTATTTTTAATTAGCGCTTAAGTATAGTATTGCGATCCCATTTGATAGTTAGTACGTTGCAGTTTTCCTATCTTTGGTGGTTGCAGACAAGCAGACTATCATAATTTATTTTATTTACTTTTATATATTTTTGTACTTTACTTTATTGAACTGGAAACACAGATTCAAAATACTATGCACAGTGTATGGTATTTTGAATATTTATTCACTTTGCACCAAATTCTTCAACCGTAAATGGTTCAGCTCTAAATCTCTCTGCCAAAAACTATTTAGGTCTCAAGGTCGCTTATGCACCTTCCATCCACATGGGAAATAAGTAGGTTGTAAGTCTAGTTTATAACTTAAAGATTGCCCTGTGAGCAAGAAACTATGCTGGCATAGCGCCAGCTTAATCGCAAGCAAAAACTGATTGTGAGTCAGTAGTCGCTTGAAAAAGCCAGATGGCGAAACAGCTGCCTGACAAAACATTAAAGAAATCCGGGCATTTTCACAAGAAACTGATGTATAAAAATCGGAAAAGACTCGGACAATACGAAAACAACTGCAAGAAAGTAATTAAAGCCACTAAAACAATTGCTTTTGATATATATATATATATATATATATATATATATATATATATATATATATATATAAAATATATATATATAAAAAAAAAAATATATAGAAGCCCAAGATAAAAGAAAAACACCAAAATATAGAGAGAAAAGTACTATATTTCAGAGACGGCTGTCTCCCTCTTCAGCTAGATTAAGAGGGAGACAGCAGTCACTGAAATATAGTATTTTCTCTCTATATTTTGGTGTATATGGGCTCCTTTTATTAGATGGAATTCTATTGTTACAGAACATTTTTGTTTTACCAGTCACACACACACACACACACACACATATATATATATATATATATATATATATATATATATATATATATATATATATATATATACATATATATATATATATATATATATATATATATATATATATATATATATATATATATATATATATATATATATATATATATATAATATATATATATAGTGTGTTGTCGTAGAGCTGAGCAAGGAATGCTAGGAATCGACCAAGCGCTATCGTGTATTTTTCACACCTCAGGATGTGTGATAAATACACGATAGCGCTTGATAGACTCTTCTCATTCCTTCCTGTAGCTCTATGACAACATAAAATATCGCATGTTTTAGCAATAGATCGTCAATATATAGTAAGCGTGTTTTCGTTCTTAAAGTAGCTTAATCACCACGACGAGCCAAGTGTTGGCTATATCTAGACTGGTTTTATTTTCTGTCTAATCTATTTTCCTGGTCTAATGTATGAATGTATTTTTGGGGAAATATTCATCTTAGTTGTTAAATATTTAGGTTCTACATTTGGCGCTGTAGAGAGTTATAAAAAGTTCCCATTTTCTACATGGACAATGTCACCGTTAGGATCAAGAAGGCGAAAGAAGAATGAAACTGAATTTTCAAT
>NC_061107.1:42194576-42204576 GCF_015104395.2 Macrobrachium nipponense | reverse complement strand
TTCATATATTTTAGCAGTGTTAGGTTATTTGCGTCTATTATATGCTATATTTACGTGAGTGCTATTGCTCTAATATGCTAATTCATTAACATATATCTTTGAAGTCCAGCTCTTCAATTCTCAAATAAAAAAAAAAATAATGATTATTAATTATATATATATACATATACATATATATTATATATATATATATATATATATATATATATATATATATATGTGTGTGTGTGTGTGTGTGTGTGTGTGTGTGTGTATCAATTTATAATGAATCCTTACCCATTGGGTAAGAAAGAGATCTTTTCAAATTGAGGACCAGGTCCTGGTACTTCACAAAGCAGCCACTTGACTCTTGAAACTCATTTTACAGGCCCCAACAAAATAATTGGGAAGTAAGGAATTTTGAACTACCCCTTAGATTGTTGGTGGAGTCTAGCTAAATAGCTAAATGCCTACTCATTGATTTATTAAAGTCCTACCTAAACAGAAAGGAGTAGGAGGCCATAGAGGCTCCTCCTGGTCTGAGGTCTTCATGGCATCATAACCACAATGCCACTCCCCTCAACGAATTTTGAAGTCCTACGCAACCTCGAGGCCATTACCCCAGGACATGAGAATCCCCAGTGTCAGGATATACAACGACTGTTAATTGCACAACCGCAGGTAACTCAGGACAGCATCAGATGCGCCAACATCCTGAAGCGTATGATCCACCTTTGGGAATGTGGCTCTGCTATTGCCTTAGGGTGACTACCCAGACAATCCTCAGAAAGTAAATAAAATCGAGGAGCAAGTGCAGCTCCAACTCGAACTCAGGCTTATCAGGGACATCCACAGTGAGTGGTCCTCCCCAGTTGTCTTGGCCCCTAAGGAAGTAGGTGGAAGATACATTGTGCATAGACTTTCATAAGGTAAATGATGTAACCAACCCCGAACCATACCCTCTCCAATGAACTGAGACCTGAGACAGCCTGGGCAGTGTCCCCTATTTGAGCAGAATCAATCCTAGAATGGGGATACTGGCAGGTGCCCCTGTCCGATGAATAGTGCCCTTGACTGCCTTCATCAAGCCCACTGGCCTCTACCAGTGTAGGGTGATGCCCTTTGGTTTAAAAAATGCACCTAGTTTTTTCCAGAAGCTAATGAATCAGATCCTGGGAGCTATAAAGAACTGTGCAGTATATCTAGACATCATAGTCACATATGCAGGCTCATGGGAGGAGCTCCTACAGATGCTTGACCAAATCCTTGCTGCCCAACAAAAGGCTAATCTTATCAACCTCAAGATGTGCCAGTTCGTGTCAGCCAAGATCACATATCTCAGTCAAGAGTAGGAAACGGGGGACTGATGCTGAAGGATGGCACTGTTCATGCCCTTCGGGTTATTCCATACTCAAGAACCAAGAGGGAAGCACAGTGTTTCATAGGGATGGTCCAGTGCTTTCGGCATTTCGTTCACGACATTGGTTAGGCATCTGCCCCTATAACTAACCTGTTTCAAGGCAAACAACCTGCTGTTGTACTTGAGTGTGAGTGGGCATACGACCACCTCAAGGCAGTACTCATCAGTCAACCAGTTCTCTGATGCAACCAAATACGACCAGCCGTACTACATGGCAGTTGATGCTAGTGACATCGGTATTGGGGCAGTCATGTCCCAAGGAAAGGATGATATTAGGCACCCAAAATCCTACTATTCCAAGTAGCTCAACTCGGTTCAAACCCGGTACAGTACGATCGAAAAAGAACTTTTAGGTATCATTCTGGCAATGAAACAGTTTGAGTCGTATCCTGTTGATCATAGATTCGTTTTAACTTTCTTAATGACTTATAACCCCATTAAGTATCTCACAACTTTCAGGAAACAAAATTTACGTTTAATACATTGGCGCCTTAATCTCCATGAGTACAATTGGAGAATCGAACGTATCACGGGTACACATAACAAAATTGCTGATGTCCTTTCCAGGCATCAGAGCTAACGTCCCTATCAATGGCTCCCTGTTACCACATCACCCTCCTCACCTGGACCCTAGAGCAATATGGCACTCCCTCTATAGTGAAGAGCTACGTAATTTGGGTAAAACTAACATCCTAGAATGTATATGATACTCCCTTGCACCTATCATTTCTTCTCATTTATTATTTTTTGTATTATAACTCCGAGTACTAACCACCACATCAGCTGGCCACTACGAGTTCCTGACTCTGAAGCCATGCAGTTATATGTATGGCAATCAAAATTGTATTTAAATTAGAGCCAATAGACTCGTGGCCTTAGTGTCCTGTCATGGTCCGTACCCCGTCTTACCCGAGCACCATGACATCACCAAACATAAGCCCATGATTACCTCATTTGTACCACTTCACCGAGGCAACTAACAGCATGACCTTAAATACCAAAGTTAACAATATGTTTAAGGGTATGACTAACTCCTAGATACTACTTTAGTAATAATCCCATAACCTTATTCGAATGTTTATGCATTAAGTCATGAGATATACATTCATGAAATACTGTTAATAATTTGCTATCCACAATGCTTTAGCCTGACCCTAGATCTTATTTAAGTCATTGAATAAATGCTAGCAAGAATTCTATTCTGCAATAACGTAATCATTAAGACTGAAATTATATAACTTGCAGTTATTGATTTTTTATTGTATAAATACCAATTTTAAGTAAATTAGAGCAACCTAATCCAAATAAATCTTCAAGTTTGTAACAATTAACCAATTCATACAAGAAAGAAAGTAAATCCCTTCAAGATGAAGAAAGAGAAAAAGAAGAAACAGCTTCTATGGGAAATGAAGATTTATCCGTATTTTCTTATTTAAATAGCAAAGAAGTAGTTTTCTCATGAAGGACGAAGAATTAAACAGAAAGGATCTGCCAATTTTAAAGATTCCAATAAATGGAAAGACATGTACTGTGTGTATACATTCATGTAGTACCGTAAATATAATGGATAAATCAACTTTAACCAGTTATTTAGGCATTGCAGAAACGTTGATGCAGGGTCAAAACAGAGTTATAAAAGGAATAGCGGGTAAATAAATTAGAAGTGTGGGAAATAGAAATAGAGATTTTGTCACACAAATTTGTTGAAAGGTTTCTAGTTCTAGAAGACAGATTTTTCCCCGCACAAGTATCGTTCTCTTTTAATTTAATGAGATGTGGAATAATACTAGATAGTAGTGAAGGAAAGATTAGCCTGAAACAGGATAATCAGAAGAGTGTATGCTTTACGCTTGACGAAGAAAAGTCTCACCCAATTCTGATCAATTTGTCTGAGACAATTTCGACAATTGAGAGAGACATACGGGAAAAACAGATAATTAACCAGAACAAGCAAGAGAAAATAGAAACAGATAGAAAAGAGGAATTCCCGCTATTACAGAATACATAATAATGAGATGTGCAGATAAGGATGATATATACTCAGATACAAGTAATTACTCAGATATAAATATTGGTGATCACCGAAATTCTGAATTTAACGAAAATCAAGATGCCTATACAGATACTTATACAAATACAGGTACTAATAACTGTAGCAATGTAATAATGAAGTATGACAATGAAGAGAAAATACTAAATAAAATATTGCTATTAGATAAAATAAATAAATCAGATATAAATGGTATAGTAGAGATAAAAGAAGAAACCACTGAAAATGCAGAAATTTGTTATTTTTCAGACATAGTAAATGAAGAGATATGTTGAGTTAGCACAGCTGATGATAATAAAGTACAATTTATACTCAATAGAGCAGTAATTTTACATCCTAGATGTTTAAAAAAAATATATTTGAGAGCAAAAGAGAACGTAAAAGCTAAAGATGTTCTATTACTGAAAGACGAATTGGCAGATTTTGTCAGAATGGATAATTCACTACTCCACATGAATAGCGATAATTGTGAAGTTTATGTCCAAAACTATTCAGAAAACAAACTAACGCTATACAGAGGCATTGTCTTTTGCATAGGAATACCTATTAACAATCCTTTACTAGCAGTAGAAGAAATAAATGGCCAAAACTAAAATAAATCGAAAAGTAAATAAAGCAGATTTTCCAGAAAATAGAAACAAGTTAATTCCGGTACTAGAGAAATACAGAAATGTAATAGCTGTAGAAGAAGATAAACTAGGAAGAACAAATGTTCTATATCATAAGATTTTGTTAGATGATGGAGCCAGGCCATTGTTTTTTATTTGTCATTATAGATTACCAATAAGCCAGAGACCCATAGTTGACAATTTGATAGAGGAAATGAAAAGAGTTGGCGTAATAGTTCTTCCAAATCTCCATATGATTCGCCATTGTTACTTGTTCCCAAGAAAGATGGTAGATGGAGACTTACAATAGATTACAGGAAATTAGGCTCCAACACAGTTCCAGATAGATTGCCGATGCCAGTAATTCAAGATATGTTATCTCAATTAGGAGGGGACAAAATATTTTCATCCTTAGATCTGCTTAGTGGATATTGGCAAGTACCTCTAGATGAAGAATCTAAACAATTCATAGCCTTCAGCACATAAAGAACATTTACAGTTTGAAGTAATGCCATTTGGACTCAAATCAGCCCTTTAACATGTGTTAGATTAATGTTACAAATTCTATTAGATACAGTAAATGTTGCAGTATACTTGAACGATGTTATCATTTTTAGTAAAGATCTAGAAAGCCATCTCAGAACATTAGAATTGGTTCTAGAGAGATTAAGAATTGTAGGACTAATAGATAAATTTTAAAAATGTCCGTTCCTGATGAAATCATTAGAATACTAGGGGTCATGTAATTAGTGAAGATGAGCTGCGCATGCAGGCAGGTAAAATAAAGGCAATAATTGATTATCCACCTCCCACTAATTTGAAAGTATTAAGAAAATTCCTAGGTATAGTAGGTTATTATACCCCTTTTATCAATGGTTCTGCTACTATAGCCAAACCATTGACGGAACTAACCATAAAAAGATGTTAAATATGATTGTGAGGACGAACAACAAACATATTTTCAAACAATAAAGAGCAAAATGACCAGGAACCCTGTTTTGGTTTACCCAGATTTTCCGTCTACCCAGTACAGGGCTAGGAGCCAAAAGTAGGATGAAAGTAGTATATTATGAGAGTAGTATATTATGCTAGTAGAATTTTGAACCCAGTGGAAAGACACTATAATACCACAGAAAGAGTGTTTAGCTTTATATTGTGGTTTTAAAATATTTAGACACATACTTTTAGGTCATAAAGTTAATGTGCTTACCTTTCACAAACCCATTTGTGATTTGTTTAAAGAGAGAGCTTTTACTAATAACATGAAATTCAATATACGTATATTAGTGTATTAGAGCTTGCTCCAGAGTTCAGATATATTCTAGGGAAATTTAACATTTAGGCAGATGTATTATCCAGATCTCATGAAGAAACAGAAACAAACATTACAACTAATACCTTTTGTTTTAGTTGTCAAGTTGTAGGTTTAGATTTAGAAAGAGTGAAAATACAAAAAGATGCTGAAATCAGACAAATAATAGGACACCTATTACTAGATTAATCCTTAAAACCTGATTTTCAGTTAATAAATGGAGTTTTGTATAAAATGCCGACAGACTATATTCCAAAAACACTAACCAGAGAAATGTTAGAACTAACACACTCAAATAAGTTAGCAGGACATCCAGGAATTAAAAAGTCAACCAGAATCATAACCAGAAATAAATTTTGGCCAATTTGTAGTGAAGATGCCAAGATTTTTGTACAAAATTGTGTCGTTTACAATCATCATAAAGGTAACGTAAATCCAAAAGTTCCACTTGAAAAATATCCATCAGAATTAAATCTATTTCAAATAGTAACTATGGACTTTTTGGGTCCATTTCCAACAACTATTAGAGAAAATAAACAAATATTAGTCTTCTTAGACCATCCAACTAGATATGTAGAAATCATACCTGTAAGAAATAGAGATGCAGCTACAGTAGCCGAAGGTCTTAAATATAGAATTATCACAAGACATCCATGTCCACAATTTCTTCTTTCTGATAATGCTACTGAATTTGCTAGTGTTCTTTTAAAGAAATTATGTGAATTTTATGAAATAAATAAGTGTCAAATAACCGCTTATAAACCAAGTTCTAATGGAGCAGTGAAACTAACTAATCGTAAAATAAAGGATATCCTGAAAACTTTAGTGAGCCCACGGACAGAGAAAGTTGGGACTTAGCCCTAGAAGACGTACACTTCACATTGAATAAAATTATAAATGAGACATTAGGAGAATCTCCACATTATTTGCTATATGGTTATCAGAAAAGAATGCTAAATACATTAGTAGACAATGCAACACCACCCAGACATACTTATAACTTTGATAATTATGTTGCATGGAAAACCAGACATACTTACGAGACTCTCATGAAAACGGGCTAGACTGAAAGACGGGTAATGTTCATGGAAAGTACGACAGTAAAATACCATCAAACTAGAGATTACAGTGGGTACTCAAATTTATGTTCATAATCGAGTACCAGAAGGTCCAAAAATAAAGGTTTCTCCCAAATTCGCTGGACTATATAGCGTAATAGAAGTGTTAAAATTGAACAAATATAGAGTTATTAATGAAAGTGAATTAAAAGAAAGGGTAGTTCACTGGAGTCTTGTAAAGCTAATAAAAACAGATCCATAGTCTACTAAAGATATGGATAACATAAGAAATGAAAATATTGTAGAAAATCCGATTACAACCAGGTATAATCTAAGAAACAGAAAGAGTTAAATATATGCATTTACATATATGTAAATAGTGTTGGACTGAAAATATCATAAGTATGATGTATGTGTGAAACTTACGTATATCAATATATACAGAAAATCTGAGTAAGTCTATTCTTGCAGATGCTTACATGCGGCTCATCATAGCACTAGTTATAATTGGACCCATCTCTGCAGAGGTGGAGATAAGAAAGGGTGCCCTGTTGAAACTACATGGAAAAGTAAAATTGATCAAGGAAATAGGAATAGTTAGTATAGGTATATCACCAGTGTTAAATAGTGAAAGCGAACTAAAAGAAATCCAAAATGGCTTTAAATCAATTCTACATAAGGGTGGCAATCACAGTGCTTTGTCATTATTGGAAAAGTTAAGTCACAACATCGAAATGAAGCTAAGGACCAAGTCAAAACGATCCCTCTAACCCTTCATTGGAACTGCTTTAAATAAACTTTTTGGTGTAGCAACAGAAGCAAATGTAGAACATGGAAAGGAAAGAATTGACGACTTGAAAAGTGGGAAGCCGTGAGGGACATAGTGATAAGTAAAGGGATTGCCTCTTGCAATCAAAATGCAGAACAAATAGAAAAATTGAACGTTTTTCTTTAATCAAGTTAATCAGAATGTAACAAGGGAGCTGAATAATCTAGAAAACAAACTTTTTGAATGCCTTTGCACTAGAAAAGGAAGTGATGTTACAGGAACATTAAGACATGCTCAATGCTGTCTTACTTATTTACGAAGGTATTTTGAGCCCAACACTAATCAATCCAAAAGAATGAGAAGACTTTATTAAGTTTTATATAATTGAAAACCATTGTACACCATTAGTAGATTATATTTTCATGTATTATAACTTAATAAGTACTCTATAATAGGATACTTTAGTTATACCATTCAACACTAAGATCACAAATTTCCTAAAGTTATTGTACCCCTTTCCTATGTTAATTGAGAATCAAATAATTATTAGAAAGGGGCTTAGTATACATTTTGCATTCGAAGAGCATGGATTATTAATTTTGTTCTTTAATGATAAGCAATTTAATGAATGTATCATGTTAAAGGAACACGAATATGTATGTAACATCGATAACTTATATGAAGCAACTAATTTTTATCCATGTATTCAAGAAATTGTTTTGAAATAGAATCAAGAGAATGATATGTGCTCGCAATTATTTAATAAGACTTTTAAAACAATAATAATTGAGGAAGACCTTTTTGTGTTCTCATTAGATACTGTTGTTGCCACACTCACTTGTCCTAAAGTTAGTACAGAAATAAGGTTCATACATGTTAAATCTTCTGCAACATCATGCAAGTTAGTTATAGCAGACCAATTATACTATGAGCTGCACCTTTTCACAGAATATAAATTCAACAAACATTTGCCACATAAAAATTACACACATGAAACAGATAAATTTAAGTTGTCTCAATTAGAATTAAAGAAACTTGAAAACTTGAACCATGTTGATGACTAATTTTACTACAAGAAAAGGGTCTCGCCAGTGTTATCATTAGTAAATCTTGTAGTAATAGGAGTCCCTATTGTTTTGTTTATCATAAAAGTGAGCCATTTGATTATCAAGAAAATACAAGGGAAATTGTCAGAACTCAAAAATAACCATGATTAGTGCATGTTGTTACATAATATTCTTCTTAGTATTCATTTATTATACTTATGATGTATTATGCTTGTAATTTGATGTTTAACATTTACTATGATTATTTCTTTAAATTACATTTTGCTGAACTTATATCTTTTCCTCCATAATTGGAGAAAAAATTTTTGTTGTGTACATTGTTGCATTTATTACCAATTCTTATAGTGGGAAACACCGCCTTGGATCCATCGTCATCTGGTGGATCAGCCTATTTCACTCGATATTTAATTGGTGAAACAAGAATACAATGGCATCTTTAAGCATGCCATTCAAAATATTGAAGTTTCGTCAACATAATGTGATATAGGAAAGCGCCATACAAGCTAAAATAAGCATGTGAGGTCTTCGTAAAATATGTTCTCAAGGCAGCTTTTAAATTTAATATGGCGTCTACTGACTGAGGTGCCACGTCCTTCCCAGCATTCCCAGCACTCATTTGAACAATATTAGCGTATATATGTAACGTTTATGGATCTTACTCAAGATTGCAGTTGTAATCAGCACAATAAAACAACTTTTTGTTGTCTATATTTGTGAAAGTATGAAACTTCTTATTCCCGGGGTCATGGTTTGAACTGAAATTCATTTTTGCCTTGTAATCGGTGGTTTTATCCTTACTGCCATCACAACTGAAACTCCACAGTGCTTATTTGATTGTAATTATACAAATTTTGGTCTTAATTCACTCCAAATTGCACTTGAACTACGTTGCTGCTCCTGGTTCCTAAGGGCGCACTCAACAAACACAGTTGCGGGCAGCACACGACCACACTGTTTATAAGGTGCAAAACTTTATTTTTCCTTAATTGTTTGCCTTACTCATTATTCAGTTTAACTTTACTTTGTTACTTCAAAATGTTTATTTTAATTCATGTCTATTATCCCATTTTTGCTACCAAATTAATCCCAAAAAATTACAGATATTTCTAAATTAGATAGGAGCGGACGACGGCAAAATTTCGTCGTTGTCAATTTAGTGGCGCTTCACACATAGGCCGATGCATTTACAAACTGTTTCCATGAATTCTAATTGTCATAGTAATGCAATAATGATAAAATTGCTCTAATATGTATATACACTGCAAATGAACACGCTAATTTGACTTATTTCCCTGGTTTTGTGTATGTCTTATACCTAGTTTGGAGGGTAAACACATACCAATTGGCAACACTGATAAACAATAGAAGAGCGCGAACAACGCCGTAGGTACTGTTCACAGCAAAACTTTTTATATTTGAGTCAGGAATTTAGTTACTTTTTCAACAACAAATATTTTCAAATTAATAATCATGAATATGTAAAAAAATTATGCAATTCATGACATACTGTTTTTTAACTATTTATTTAAATATTTATCTAGTGCACACTTCTTCTTTCTACCGAAAAAGCGTCAATTTCCTTGGATCCCTCACGGGCGTCGTCATTGTTGACGATTGTTTTGAAGAAAAAGTGTGCGGATTTAGCACAAGGAATGGAAAGTTTATTGACAAAAGGGACTCTGCAATCATCGGGATGGCGTCAATCTTCTCCATTTTTGGTGTTATTAGTAAAAATTT
>NC_061107.1:42182076-42184576 GCF_015104395.2 Macrobrachium nipponense | reverse complement strand
ATATATATATATATATATACATATATATATATATATATATATAATATATATATATCTATATATATATATGTACTTATATATCTAATAAATATATAAATATATATATATATATATTAATATATATATATATATATATATATATATATATATTATATAATATAAAGCATTTCAAGAAGTTCCATGATGCATCTTAGTACAAGGCCATAATTCATTATCAAAAACGGTGCATCATCTGTCTAGAAATAAAAAACAATTACATTATACTAATACATAAAAGGAATTTACAAAAGATATAAAGATTAAAAGCTTAAAATTAATATTAATAACTGTAAGAAAGTGTTATTATTTTTTTAAAAAGGCAGTTAACTAAACAAGAGAGAGAGTACTCAAGCACCAACTATCCAAGGTAAGAGAAGAAGAAGGATGACAAAAAATGAGGTCCCAGTCAAAACGAAAACTATACCACATACGAAGTTGAAGCCGAGGTGTTATTGTTTAGTGAAGGAACTAGCCTTTTTATGAGTTATGACTCTAAGGTGGTTAAGTGATGTGGGTCCTTCTATAGCTAATTATGGAAAAGTGCTGCTTCAAGACTTAAGCAACCAGAATTTTCAATATAAAAAATCATGCTGCTGTTTGTAAAATAGAAGTTTTGAAGCAGTACCTCTCCATGATTGGCTATACGAAGGACCCAGATCACTTAACCACCTTAGAGTCTACTTATAAGAGGGCTAGTTCCTTCACTAAACAATAACACCTAGGCTTCAACTTTGTGTCTGGCATAGTTTTCGTTTTGACTGGGATCTCATTTTGTACTAAGATGTATCATGGAACCTCCTGAAATACTTGCTATATTGCCGTCTGGAGATAAAGAAGGTTTTTCGAGAGAATGGAGGCTTTCAGTTCACTGGGGCAACTTGCATATAGGTAAGGATGAGTGAGTCATGTATTTAGTTTCTCCTCCTCTTTCACTGTTCTAATGGTAGCCTCAAATTCTAGTCAAATAAATTATTTCCCTGCTCTTGGTACCCCATTTGAGGAGTGTACACGGACTTTGTATTTACTACTTTGTCACCCAATATTATTGGGATATTTAAAAGCTTATAATTTATTCTTTTTACTTCTATCATGTTTTTCCTTCCAGCCATTACTTAATATAATACCAATTCCATTTCTTCCCTCTCGTGACCCACTGTAATAGAGCTCAAACCCATATCCTATCTCTCTAGTTCCACTCCCCTTCCACCTAGTCTCCTGCACACACAAGAAATCTATCAGTGACGCGCATCAGAATCCTCTCACTGGCGTGATAAATGGGCGAGGGTTACCGCAGGGTTCTCGACTCTTGCCAAAGAAGGTTGTGAAAGAGTGGAAGATAAGAATGTTGGTACTATATCAGGGAGAGGAGGGAGATAGTAGATGTGAAAGGGGGCATGATAGATTTCTTGTGTGTGCAGGAGACTAGGTGGAAGGGGAGTGGAACTAGAGAGATAGGATAAGGGTTTGAGCTCTATTACAGTGGGTCACGAGAGGGAAGAAATGGAATTGGTATTATATTAAGTAATGGCTGGAAGGGAAAACATGATAGAAGTAAAGAGAATAAATGATAAGCTTTTAAATATCCCAATAATATTGGGGGACAAAATAGTAAATACAAAGTCCGTGTACACTCCTCAAATGGGGTACCAAGAGCAGGGAAATAATTTATTTGACTAGAATTTGAGGCTACCATTAGAACAGTGAAAGAGGAGGAGAAACTAATAACAAGACTCACTCATCCTTGACTATATGCAAGTTGCCCACTGAACTGAAAGCCTCCATTCTCTCGAAAAACCTTCTTTGCGCCCATTGGCTGCTCTGGATTTACTCTCCACAGGGAGCCTTGGATAATAGGTGGAGCCTACCCAGGCCAGATTTGAAAAGAGCGAGGCCACAGCAGCTCTCTCTCAGAAACTCTCAGAACCACTCAGAAGCAGAACTTCCTCAGACTTTCGCAAGCCCTGCAGACTCCATTTCACCCCCTCTGCTCCCCCTTCCACCCCCACCCCCGGGGGGATCCCACAAGTGTTCTTATATCTCCATAGTACACAGAAATATCAGCAAATAAGAAGACTACCAAAACCCAGGATTTCCAGGTGCTGTGGGACGTAAATTTAGTGCAGTCAGGGAATTGTTTTGACTCTTGTCTTGGTTCAACACTATGATTAATACCCTTGTGATGCTAGAAAACATCCTTAGTTAATTCAAGCAACGTAATGGTCCTTTATGTGTAAATTCCCAATCATTTCATGCCACTTGAGTGGGTTGTAAATTTTTTAGGTAATAGCAAGATCCCATGTGTTCCTCGCCTTAGTACTGATGCTAGAATGCAATCTCTTTGCAGACAAACACTGAGCCTGATTGTGGGAGAAATTGGGAACCCTCTGGAATAAGGCTTGCATTAAAATAACCCGTTTAGCGCAAATTCTTATCTCCCGGCCTGGTTCATTTCCCAGCCATG
>NC_061107.1:42177076-42179576 GCF_015104395.2 Macrobrachium nipponense | reverse complement strand
ATAGTGAAAGACAATAAATAGAAAAATATAGAAAATTAAATGTTATTATGTTGCAAAGAGTATTGCTGGTGATACTGTATGTCTACTTATATAAAGCAATAACTAAGTCAAAGCACAGCTTTGGTTAATGTATTTTGAAATTATTCTGATCATCAAGAGATATACTGAAGTTGAAAGAGCTTGTAAATGGCAAGAGAACCTTGATGAAGTTGGAAAAATGTTGCGATATATGGCTTGCATTGGCCATACAAAATACATAGTATGTATTCCTTACTATTTGTGTGCAATGAGAACCTTACCAGAAGAGCTTACTGTAGAATTCTGCAAGGGTCTCATTGCAGTTCATGAAGCCAACTGTTATTTTAACAGAATTTGGACAGATATGGCCCTTGAAAGAACATATAACAAAGAGACCACGAAAAATTCTTTAAAAGGAATTCCCAGAAAGAAGCAGCTAAGGAGAAATACTTGAATGCATTACCAGGAATCACCGTTATATCTGAGAAGTCGAAATCTATGGTACATATGACAAAAGATACAGTCGCTGAAAACTATCCAGGATCTTTTCAGGCACAGAGAGATAAAGAAGCTTTTAATCTATCAAACAGCTGATTACTCGTAATCTCAAAAATCCATTCACCTCCACATCTGATTCGCTGAATATTGCAGCTGGAGAAAATACAACTCAACGGATCTAATTTATGCAAAATAAAAAGGAACTGAGGCATCAGCAAGAGCCAAGAAATTTCGGAGCATAAATGTAACAGCAGTAAAGCTTAAAACCTTTGATGTAAAAAGTAAAATCTGATACACCAGCAAAGTTGTATGAAGAACAGAACAACATTGTTCGGAAATTGCACCTTTTGCGTATTGTCGACGCCGATGCATTTTGCTATGAATAGACAGAGCAAGGCCTTGAGACAGAGTATCCAATCTCGCTCCTTGAACCAAATGATGATGGCCACAGTTATAGTATGAGAGAGGAAACAAATAACAATACATTGCAACAGTTACTAACCAACCGGGTGATTCTTGAATTGGAAATCACTTCCCACATGCGGAAGCTAATGTAGTTATGCTTGTGGATGCCATGACATTCATTCACTAGTATCAAGATAAAGGAGATGAATTTAGAAGTTGATGAAGTCAAAACCCAATGGTGATATGCTGCATTTCGTAGGAGATTGTTATGCAAACATATGGTCTGATAATATCTGAGCGAGACCGAAGGCAAAGAAACCATAAGGGTAGTCGTGCATATGGGGTCCATGAAACTTTGAAAATACCATCATGGAAATCATCATCTCCAATGTTAAAAATAAACCAGCATTTGAAAAATTCCTGGAAACTTCGTGGGGAAAGAGACTCCTGAATTTATTATCGATAATGTATCACTGATTCTACGTATGTAAGGGAGTTGAATGACACCAGTCTTAACATATCGAGGTGAAATCCAAATACTTCCTAACCTACTTTGTAATGAACATCAAGAAGCTGGCACACGTTTATTTGCTCATCTGGCTTACTGTGTTAGTAGACATAGCTATATTCTGCCTTCATTCAGGTTACAGACACTGATGTCATTGTTATGGCAATCTGCCATAGAATTCGCATTCCAAGTCTAAGAGAACTCTGGATAAAAAGGATGCATCTTACTTGCCTTGTCACAAAATTGCCTAGAAATTGGGTAAGAAGTTTAACATAACACCTGAACAGACTACACCAGCATATCTCTGTGGATAAGTACTAAGTGGTTGCAATATTGTAAGTTTTACATATGCTAAAGGCAAGAGAATGGCTTTCAAGGTAGTAAGTCATCAACGCAGATGATGACTTCAGCACCACAATGGTTTGAAGTGACTGTCGAAGTAAAACATTCATGCCGGACGTTCTTCAAGAGTTTTTATTGAAAAAATGACGGAACGTTGAATGAAGAAGAGCACACATATATAGAACAACTCACGGTATCTCCCTCCTACAGAAGATGCATTCTGTCAGCATGCTCTTCGAGTTTTATATCAACTGTTTTATATACAGATCAGCCTGTAGCTCTACTATGGGATTGCCTAACCCAACATTGTTTGGTCGAATAATGATAGATGGGAATCTTGTGGCATGAATGCCTCAAAATCAGCTGTCTTAGGAAGTGCACATACGTTAATGCAGGTGTCAAGTGTGCTGTTGGATATAAATGGGTAGAAAACCGGAAAAGTGTGCTCGAACTGCTATGGATTCAGACAGGTGGCCCTAACTGATTTAGGATAGCTGTAGCGTCAGATGATTTTTTCACATTGTTAATGTGACTTAGTTCAGTTATTTCAATTGAAATGCTACTTCCTCACGTGTGGTAGACCCACGGGCTACCACAATAGACAGAAGCAATAATGATTACTTAAAGTGTAACTATGTCCGTAATATTTTTCCGTTTCGGCATAATTTCATTGTACATAAACAAATATCAATCTTTCCGTCAATATGCAAGTGACGTAAAAAGAGAATG
>NC_061107.1:42169576-42172076 GCF_015104395.2 Macrobrachium nipponense | reverse complement strand
GACTCAATATTTCTGCTAGGGCGCATATATCTATCTTTAGCCGTAGTTACCAAAGACCTAACTGCAACATCACAAGGTGCGGGAATGGACAATAAAATCAAATGCGCCTCGTGCTGGATAACTAACCAATGCTTCCGTCGGAGACATACTTATTGTATCACTAACCATAATATTAATGCTATGTCGGACTTGCGCTATATACCGATCCCAATTTACGTCATTACCCCCTACAGTAACCCGAAGTACTTCTAAAATTTTCCCGTTGGCTCTTTCACACAGTTCAATAGCCTCTGGTCAATACGGGATAATGGTCACTTTTTTTATCCCCATAACTTCTGCAAGGCATTCTAAAATCTTATTCACAAATTCCCACCCATTATCTGTTATTAGAATCTCGTGGATTCCGTAACGACAGATTCAACCTTGAAAGAAGTTGATAGCGACCTCTTCCGAGGTTTTATTCCTTAAAGGAAAAATTTAAACAATCCTAGTCAACTCATCAACAACAACTAACAGATATATATGACCATATCTAGACTCGCAAAAATTCCCAAGAACGTCCATGTGGAATCTCTGAAATGGCCTTGACGGCACAGGAAATGCACCTAACCTACAGGAGGTAATCTTCGCTGGTTTATAAGCATTACACACAGCGGAAGACCAAACAAAATCTTCAACAGAAAAAGCCATGTTTTTCCAGAAATATTACCCCAAATGTGGGGTACCAAATTCAAAATGAACAAATTTGAGTACTGTAGGAATCAAACTCTTTGGGATAACAATCTGTATCGTATCCCCTCTGTCGTTACTGCTTCACAGTTTATATTTGACCTTTCCCAACTAACAAACAAATTACCCTCTAACTCTAACCCAGCAAAAGGTAACTTATAACCTTTCCTAACCAATTCCCCTCCAAGGAAAGTCTTGGCATCAGCTAAAAACTCATCTTCATCTTGTTTCTGCTTTATTAGACTAATATCCCATTCTATGGAACAGCCACTTATACAATAAATCTGAGAACCGCCCTCATAAAAAAAACTCCGGCTGAGTGCATCAGCAACCAAATTATACTTACCTTCAATGTACATAAACTTGGTATCAAAATCTCGACTTATCAAAAACCATCTAGCCCTCTTAGGTGAAAGATCTGGTTTATTAAGAAGACCCAACAACTGCTTATGATCCGTAAAAACTTCAACTTCGTTACCCAGTAACAACATCTTGAAATTAACAAACCTAGAAACCACAGCAAAAGCTTCTTTGTCAATTTTGGACATCAATCTAGCGTCTTAAATTTGCAACTATAAAAGGCAATAGGATGAAATTTCTCATTAAATTTCTGCAAAAAGCAGGCACCTATGCCGTCTTGACTAGCATCAGTCTCTAGGGTAAACGGCTGACTAAAATTTGGGAACTTCAACAAAGGGGATTTACTAAAAGCACCTTTGATATTCTGAAAAGCTAACTGTTGAGATTCGCCCCATGCAAACTGTACATCATCCCGTAAAATGCCCGTAAAGGGAGCTGACAAAATAGAAAAGCCCTTCACAAAACGTCTAAAGAAGCCAGCCATCCCAGTGAAGGAACGGATTTGCTTCTTAGACTTAGGGACAGGGAAACCAACTACAGCCTTAACTTTATCATCATTAACTCTAACACCTTCCTTATAAATGACATGTACCAAATAAACTATCTGTTTCTTCAAGAAATCACATTTCTCCAATTTGGCCATAAGGCCAGCTAATCTAAGTCTTCTAAAGACTTCCCTCAGCACTTCCAAATGTTCCTCTATGGAGTCTGTAGCAATCAATATATCATTCATGTATACAAACACGGACTTTCCCAACAATCCATGCAAAACTGTATTAACTAAATGTGTAAAAGTCCGAAGACTACCTGCCAAACCAAAAGGCATCCACATAAACTCGAAATGACCCTTCGGCAATGAGAAAGCAGAGTATTTTCTTGATTCCTCATTAAGAGAAACTTGCAAAAACCCCTGCATAAGATTTATAGAAGAATATATATTTCGACCCGATCTCAACAAATAAGTTTGGTACACAAGCTACATGATTCCTGTCAGGAATACTTCGCTCATTCAATCTACGGAAATCTATACAGACCCGTACAGAACCATCTTTCATAGGCACTGTTAGTATGGGAAAATTAAAAGGAGACGAACTGGGCCCAATGATACCTTCTTCCTCTCATTTAATAACTTCCTGTTCTTAAAAGTTAAGTATATTTCAGTTTTACCAGACCACCCAGCTGATTAACAGCTCTCCTAGGACTGGCCCGAAGGATTAGATATTTTTACGTGGCTAGTAAACAATTGGTCACCTAGCAACAGGACCTACAGCTTATTGTCATATCCGAACCACACTATATCGAGAAATGAATTTCTATCACCAGAAATAAATTCCTCTGATTCTGCACTGCCCGAGCCGGGATTTGAACTTCGGACCACCGGATTGGCAGTCGAGCGCGAAAACCACTCGTT
>NC_061107.1:42156774-42169076 GCF_015104395.2 Macrobrachium nipponense | reverse complement strand
CGAAAACCACTCGTTCCAGCGAGGAACTACTTCCTGTTCTACCTGCCCCCTAATGTTATTTGGGATCCTATAAGCTGGAATATAAATCGGGTTAGTACCCTCTTCTAAATGGACCTTGTGTTCTAACGCATTGGTTAATCCTAACTTATCCCATTTCAGTGCAACAATATCTGCAAAATCTGCCAAGACATCGCCTAATTACACTACATATGCCTTATAATCTGCATTAACTAAGAGATCCCTAAAAACCTGTCTCCTACCTTGCATCTCTGCCTCAGAAAATTCATTTAGCTCTCCTACAACAGCAACAGATTTGTTGTGTTCTTTCCAATCCATAAAATATATGATATATGTATTTTTATGATATTGCATAATTGTGTTGCTACAGTTCAACAACTGTACCCACGTAACACCCATAGACCCATCATTAACAGAAACTATCCCTATTATACCCTTAATCTTCTCACTACCTTGCACAATACACACCTGATTGGGCTTTGAGGCACCTTTTAACTGGAATTTTACTAGAATAGCCATAAGCGGTTCGAAAACAACATTATCAGTCAAAGCTGCTTTATATATATATATATATATATATATATATATATATATATATATATATATATATATATATATATATATATATATATATATATATATATATATGTGTGTGTGTGTGTGTGTGTATATATATATATATATATATATACTATATAATATATATATATATATATGATATATATATATATATATTCATCTGGCTATCAGGCACATCGCCATTACTGGACTGATCATTTACTCTAGGGTCGACTGCAACATAAAAATTATCTGCAATAACATTACCCATATTGTTCTAAAGGGTCCACAATAATACAAAGTGTCAAGAGTTGGAGTTAACTGCCCTCTTTCTTCATCACCTGGCCCATTAACGAAGTAACGACCGTTGTCAACGATCTTCAACGACTCTTGTTTTTAAATTTACCTCTGCACATGTTGTAACTTATTGTTCATTTGGACGGAAGATGAGCCCAGGGAAGGGTTCGAAAGCTTTCTGTAAAGTCTTAAAAATTATACACGGACTCTTAACACTTTGTATAATTGTGGACCCTTTAGAACATTATATATACTCTTGCGATAGAGAGCTTTTCCCTATTACCCATATCATCAACATCTACATTAACAACAGCACGCCCCTATTATTATCAACATTTGCATTAAGAACAGTATTACCCCTGTTATTATCAACATCCCCATTTTTTCTACATTCACATAAGGAACAAATTCCCAAGAGACCCTGACTGTTATACCTCCAACCCCAGAAAGCACAGAAATTTAATTATATCGACACGCAGGGAGACCCACTATAAACGTATTCCCCAAAGCATCCCCTTTGATTACCAAAACTGGTTCAACAAATTCTCTATTGCCAAGAGAAAAACATATATCTATTGACCCCAAAACCAAATTGTACGTTTGCACGTCACAAACTCTTTCCCTGGTAGTAGTAGGCTTCAACGGGTACTGAGAAAACAACTGGTAAAAATTAAAATTCAATAAATTAACAGACGCCAGGTATCGATAAATATACACACAACTTAATTGAACACTCTCCCTCTCACTAAAGGTTTCGGTTCAATGACATCCTTCAGCAAAGCTACATGGCAAGAACATTTTAAGTTCCTGACAGATTGACTTTCGCTGAAATAATCACCTTCGTGAGCTATCTCACTCGAGTTGTCTAAACCTTGAAATGCGGGATGAACACTATTCCCACTCAGAAACGGACAAGACCGCCAATAATGATCAGAACATTTACAACTATTACAATATTTTACTCTGCAGAACTTGTGACAATTAAAACAACTCAACGGCCGTACTTGATCCACGAACACCCTGTCACCATTAAATTTCGCCACAGGGCCGCTACAAGCAATAATAGGCTCTCTATGAGGTTCTACTCTCCCTCAATCGCTAATAGAAACAAAAGTTGAATCCCCTATTGGTGCTATAATAAAAGAAGTTGCCCCTTCAGACAAAATGGTCTTAACTGACGGGTAATTCGTCGTATTCTCATGTAACTGAGAAATATTTAACGTCTCATCAGACATAGAATCTGTGTTATTAGTGCAACTGATAATTCCCTCATGTACCAGCTCGGACCAGCATAAATGCCTCTGAAAATCATCTAAGGAAATACTATCTTTATTTACCCATTCAGACCCTCTCAACGCCTCTACTAAATCAGTTGCGACTACACAAAGTTGAGAACTAAAATCAGCCAAAGACCTCTGACTATCCCTGGATTTATAAAATCCCTTTAAACTGCGGACTAAGCCTTCGCGCTCCTCAGGAGACTTGACCAGGTTTTGCAACCATTCCTAAAATCTAACAAAGACTTAGCTAATTTAAACGCCTCTCTGCCATCTGTAATTCAGCAGAATTAAAATAACTATTAACATTCTCAATAAAAGTCTGTACTGACTGCGGCATTGATTTCTTTTTCATTAGCTACCTTGCTAAAACTTTGTATTTCCTCGAAGGCATGATGAAATCCCCCTTCAAAAGCAAAACTATTTTCCAACTCAGGAAAGAAAAAAGAAAACTCATGAATGAAAAAAAAAAAAAAAAAAAAAAAAAAACAAGTACTCAATGAGATTCACCTTTCACCCCAGTTATTTTTCAACAAATTATTTCCAAATTCACAACCCGGTCACTTTAAAATTAATTCATTATGCAATTCTCAACACCGCGAAAAGAAAATGGTACCCCAATCGCCGATGCGCTCCACTGGTCGCAAATCATATAATTTCTGTAGTGGGTGGAGGGTAAGTCGTGGAAACACAGAGTAGCAAAATATACTTATATTTTTTTTCTCGAAAAACTTACATCTTGAGATAGCTTGCAGAGAAGGCTTTTGAAATGTCTGTATGATATAAGAGGAGGAGAGGAAATGAGTTACAAATTCATTTAGAAATCATAGCCGAGCAAACCTAATCAAAAGATACAGGTATACGAACGAACATAACTTATCTAGGCTAATCCACGTCAGCCCATGAGAATAAGTAGGTTTCTCACGGAAGGAGGTTGTTGATGTCCGTCGTCCATTTTGCTTAACAAAGGGTCACACGCTCACACGCATCCCGGGCTGCATATTCCTGAAGTTTGGATGGAAATAGACCCTCTCTGATATTAGAACCAATCAGAGCGTGATTTGTAGTGGTGACGTCGTGAGACATCGTGAGACTCCGCCCTCCTAGCGCTACCACGTATACGCTTTTCTTAATTCTTGCAGAAGCACTAGTTATATTAATCTTATATAATAGATTTAATATTGGTAAATATAGTTATTATAGATGTATACAGAAAATATGTATCAACTATGTTGTACCAGCTAATATTTACGCTGGCGCTTATGCATCATAAGTTACTGAGATATGCAAGGCATTTGGGACCATTGCTCAATGAAACACGCAGAAAGCCATGCCCATGGCAATCAGCCGCTTCACTATATAATAATTCATGCAGAAGCACCAGTTTTGAGAATATAATCTTGTGAGAGGCTATGATATTGGTAAAAATAATTATTAAAAAAAGTACCGAGATACGCAAGGCATATGGCTGGCAACATTGCTCAATGAAACACACCAGAAGGGCTATGATCCCATGTCAATCAGCTGTTTCGTTACGTAATACTTCACCCGTTTAAAAATGACTTAACTACTTATACTGGCCTCGACAAGAGGACTATGATCCCCTGGCAATCAGCTGTTGCGTTACGTAATACTTCACCCATTGAAAAAATGACTCAACTACTCATATTGGCCTCGACACTTAGGCATTTAGTACATGAAGTAGGCTGACAGTTTAAAATTTTTGTTACTTTGAATTTTATTTGGAATCATTGTACCCTTCAAAATGCTCAAATTTTGCCCTGTTGATCATATATTTTTCTTCTGCAAGTTGATTTGTTCTTTGCTGCTCATATACATATATATTTTCTATTGTTGTTTTGTAGTTTTGACTCAATGTTTTTGAAATGTACATATTTAGTCAGGTTAGGCTAGAATACGGATGGTAATTCATTTTCGGAAGTATACATGGTGTGAGACAGGAAATATAGACCTTTATTTTAGTTGCTAGGGTAAATCTATGTTGCAATAAGAAAAGCATATTCTTTTAATAATATCCATACGGAAATGAGTACCAAATTCATTCAAGTCAAAGAAAAATATACCAGAAAAATTTTCAATTTGCACAGATATGTAATAAAGCACAAATTTACGCTGTGTATTACAACCCAGGCCATGCTCAGGTTTTGTTGTGCAGATATCCTAAACTATGCAAAATTTTTGCTTTGCTTATATTATACATATTACCATTGCAGCCTCGGATACGAAAAAGCTTTCCTTTGCTGATATTTCATTGTAAATTTTAAAATCAACTGCATAGCTTGGAATATAAAGGAAAAAAAACAAATTGTTTACAAAAGATTATTTTATACAAAAGTTTATTATAAACAAAGTTGACTGACTTCAAACTGCACAGTTCCATTGTCAACCAGATACAATAAAAATGGAATAATTCATGTCTTAAGAGCTATAATAAATACATAAAATTAATACATTGCCTTAACACTAATCAAAAACTATTGTGAAGTGTGAGAAATATGAATTCGAAAATAGGTTTCCTATTTTCCATTTGAATTAAATATATGCCAATAAAAAAAAAACATAAATAGCACATTTTTCACTTAATAATTTGTGCCATGAGATTTCCCATTGGCCACGTTGCAGGGAATGTTGTGAGCCAAATTACGGGGTCGTTTAGGTTGTGAGGACACAGCACTTGTCGGATGACGGCCTTTACACAGCGGTGAAGCTCCCCTTGGCCTGCCAGTTGAGCGTCTTGCGATGGAGATTGGCTGACAAGGTATCTTACTTCTCCCAGCTCCACCATTCCTTATTGCACTTCCAATGCAATGCAGCAAATATTCAACTGGTTTGCAATTTTTACGGAATCCAGATGCCTGAGGAACTTCTTCAGTTTGTTTACATTGAGCAATGGTGCCATATACCTTGCATACGCAGACTCTCAGTACCTTTTTATAATAATAAGCGCCAGCGTAAATGCTAGCTGGTACAGCATAATTGATACATATATTCTGTATGCATCTATAATAACTAATATATTTACCAATATTATAACGTATTACATACGATTAATGTTTTCAAAACTGGTGCTTTTGCAAGAATTAAGAAAAGTTTATAGGTGGTAACACTAAGGAGGGCGGAGTCTCACAACGTCACCGCTCCAAAACACGCTGTGATTGGTTCTAATATCCGAGAAGGTCTATTTCCATCCAGACTTCAGGAATATGCTCCCAGGCTGTGGTTTTTGGTAGACTTTCCTCTATGACCCCTGACCTGATTACGTGACATCTACTTTTCTGAAGTAATGTTCTCACATTAATATTTATAATGTAATTATTCATTACATTACTGTTCGGTCACAATAAAAAAATCAAATATAAAAGAACAGTTAGGTCAGACAGATGCCTTGCCACAGGATGTGTGCGAATATTATATCAGACATAGATAACACAAAATTATGGTAATATATAACTAATCAAACATGATTATAATGGTATATATGCCAAGAAGATTTATATGGACTTGTGTGGAGATATATGTAGAAACCATATTAAATATATAAAGATATATGATTTATATGGGTATATACGTAAAAGACATATGCATATGAGTTGATTTTAAATCCCAAGAGTTATATATACGCTATATTGATATATTTGTATAAATGCAAGTCATGAAGATACTTATTCAACAAAAATACTGACGTATTTCTATTTCTGATAGTTACATGACACACAAAGATTATATGTATGGATATAAGGATATACATTGATAAAAATTAATGGTACCAAAATATGATAAGATATAAGATAATAGGCATCACCTCATGGATAATATAATATAGGTAACCTACTACAGGTATACATGTACATATTGATTCAAATGAATGTGATTAAAAATATGTGCACTTTATATAGATTCCTAGTGCGTACATGCACAGATATATTGATTCATTATTTAAATTCTATATGCTTCACATAGTTGGCCGTTGTTCCACTGCAGCTGTCTGCGGCGACGAACAGATGGAAGATGCAGCTGATCCATTCAGACAGTCGACTTTACATCCATCTAGGGAGAATCTCAGCTAGGTTCCGTTGTTCAACATGTGAGCGAACTTATACTCGTCAAAAGGGTAAAGATGATCCAAGTAGTGCTCTCGCATGTGGGGCAGAGTTCCATTAAAGGCTAGGTCTAACGCACATGAACCCTCTGATACATTGTGGAATTCAAAGGAGTCAGCCGTACAAACCTTATTACCCATTACTGTATAACAGTTAGTGAATGAATCCAGGTCTCTGACGACCGTAAAAGTTTCCTTATCAGGGGAAATTAATACGTAGCCAGACAGAAATTTATATTACTGGTAATGAGCTATTTGACACGTATGTAGGAAACGGAGCTACTTTGTAAGATTTCCATGCATCAGAAGGATCAAAGGGTATATTAATCATGATTCTATAATTTTCCACGCTTACTGAGATTAAACTAAAATAGAACTCAATCTTGTGTGCTTCTGCCAAAGGAGTATAACCAAGTTTGTCATGCGCATTCTCTAAGGTTAATGCTAAGTCTTTGATTGGTAACAAATGCTGCGGAAGGGCCCCCTTTGTCGCTAAAGTGATTGCTTCAACATAGCCTTTGGATTTTTCAATAAAATGAGAAATCTTCGTATGTATATGATCCATCTTCGTATTGTAATATGCTAAAGTTGCGAGCAAAGATTGTGTGTCTTTGATCTGTATTATGTTACTGGAATGTTCGTTCACTAACGTCATAAGTTGATTTATTGACTCTAACTGCCTTTGAAGTTTAGAGAAAATTTATTCATGTTCATGTTGTAAAAATTCAATTCTCTTATTCTGATCGTTAATTTTAAAATGATTGGAAACTCGAAGACCTAAGCTCGATACGGGTCCGAACAGATTAAGTGCAGCAAAGATAAAGGGGTTACACCTTTCTACGTTAGAGGGTCTTACTGTCCACATAAGGAGGTTGCGGACTGAGCATTCTGTTTCAGCCGTCTTGTTTTGCAAATTAAAAGACAATAACTCGGTGATACCCAAGGTCTGAGCAAGCGGGTTTTCATCACTGTTAGGAAAGTAAAGTTTGTGCAGTTGATTCAGTGACTCAGCAAATCGCAATAAGTCGGTCTTTAAGGAAATGACATCATTCTCTGGCAAGAAAATCGCTTGCATATAAACTTCCAAAATTATGTTGCTTGATGTAAGGAATAGGTCCTTGGTCCTCTCGATGATTGAGCCATGACTGAATTGAATATCATTTGTTTTGGAACTAGTCCCGCACGAGAAAAATGCCTAAAGATCAGTACTAGTTCAAACAAGATAAGCTTCATGTTGGAAACCTGCAAATAGTTAATTATATGTAATTACTCATGTTTAAATTAACTACTTCTTAATTCAATGATATACAGATAAAAGTATGTGATAAAAACATATATATTTTCATACAAGTTTTATATATACAAGTTTATTATGTAAATTTTATTTATAGGTATAAATATGTTCCTCTCCCTTTTTTGCTTTCATACTCCCCTACCACTAGGTTCGAACATGAGCCAGCGGGACTACTCGTATGTCAGTAGACTGTGCTATGTCCTGAACCTTTAGCCTATTTGCCGTTAGTATTTCGAGGATACTGAATGGTCCTTCGAAATTAGGCGTTAGTTTATATTTCAGACCCTTGCGCATGTATATTTGTATATAGATTCGATCAACTGCTGCATATGGTGCTTCATGTGACAACATTTTTATAGAGATATGATAACTGTGATTAAGAGTGCTTAAAACTGTGGGGATGGCTATATCCCAATTGGGATCCATACCCCCGAGTGTGACTCGAAGGACATTTAACACCTTCCTATTTACCTTTTCTACTAACCCATTTAACTCTGAGTGATAAATCATGGTATTGGTTTTCTTATTGCAAAGGAATTCGCACAACGAGCTAAGAAAATGATGATCGAATTCTCCACCAGAGTCAGAGATTATCATGTGTGGAATTCCGTGTTTACATATGTATGATTCATAGAATTTCCTAGTGCATTCAATTGCAGTTTATGTTTTCAACGGTATTAATTCTGTGTATCTGGTCAAGGCATCGATTAACACTAAGAGGTGCTTATTTCCTCTGTCAGACCCGTAAAACCCTGTTAATAAATCTAAGTGTACTCTTTGAAAGGGTTGGTTTGGCACGGGGTAGGCCCCCAGGCTGACAGGTGTCTTCGTGTGCCCTTTGTTTTCGTGGGAAATATGACAGTTAGCTTTGTGTTTTTATTTATCAGTAAGCATTGTAGACCAGTAGAATAGTGATTTGGCTTTCTGTGACGTGATGACCATGTAAGGGATTGGAATGCAACCAGTTCAGGACGATTGGTATAAGAGAAATTGGTACTACTGCCTAGTTGTTAGTCACCTGCGGTGTGCTTCGGGTTTTCCTCGTCAAGGACCTACTCAGAATATTATCTTTGATTATATAATTCTGCTGCGCATACTTTAAATATTCCTTTTCTTCATGATTTCCGTTCAAAGCATATATTATTTTACCTAACTGTGAATCTTTCTTTTGTTCAGTCTGTACCAGTTCAGCACTCCACCCCGGGTCTTCAGCGTGTGCGATCATTTGGATTAATGAATTTTCTTGTTTGGATACTATTTTAACAATGGGTACGGATGTTGAGATATCTGCTACTTCAGCTAATGGTTCTGTGCATGTTGGTGCAGGGTTGTGGAATAATGCGTCAGCGATGATATTTGCTTTCCCAGGTAAGTACTCTATCTTTACACCAAAGTCCTGAATGATCATATGCCACCGAGTTCTTTTGGGACTGTGATGAAAGCCTTTGAAGATGTCAGTGAGGGGCTTATAGTCAGTAAGGACCTTAAAAGGATAGTCGTAGATTTTGAACTTAAAATGTACTAGTGAGTTAACGATAGCTAGCCCTTCCTTGTCTATTACAGCATATTTACTTGCAGAGGGCTTCAGTGAACGTGAATAAAAAGTTATCAGGAAAAACTGTTTATCATATTGCTGAAGTAGTACCCCTCCTACCCCCTGGTCTGAGGTGTCAATTGCGATAAAGAATTCCTTACTGAAATCAGGAAATTTTAAGATAGGTGAACTGCACAATTATTCTTTCAAGGTATCGAACGCCTGTTGATGCATTTCAGACCATATAAAATCTGCGCCCTTCTTCGTAAGATCAGTTAAAGGAGCTGCTATGATTGAATAGTTGCTCATGAACCTACGATAGTAGCTGCTACAGCCCAGAAATTGTTGCATGCCCTTAACGGAAAGTTACACATAACTGACCCTTATCGTGGACTACCTTAAGACCTTGACTAGATACTGTAAAACCTAAATAGACTAATTCTGACTTAAAAAACTTACATTTAGATATTTTTACTCTTAAATTGTGTTGTCTTAATCTCTGTAGTACTAGTTCGAGTTTATGCAAATGTTCTTCTATGAGAAAAGATTACAAGATTGTCCATATAGGCATGAAGCGTTTCTCTCAGCAAGTCTTTAAACACGATATTAATCATTCTGGTAAATGTGATTGGGGTGCAACGTAAGCATACGCAAAAATTCATAGTGTCCCCTGGCTGTGCTGAAGGCTGTATATGGGGTACTCTCCTTAGCTAAGGGTACCTGGTGAAAGCCTTTAAGTAAATCCACGCTCGTGAAATATCTATTTTGTCCCAACAAGGATAAGATATCTTTGGTACATGGCACCTGAATATGATCAGGAATCGTTTCCTCATTTAAGCTACGGAAATCTACGCAAATTCGCCATGTCCGATCATTTTTTGGTACAAAAACTAAACAAAAGTTATAAGGACTATTCGATTTCCTAATGACTCCTTCTTCAAACATTTTTTCTACTTCGTCATTGATTTCATTCTGAAATTTCATAGGGAGTCGATATGAAGGTACTTAAATAGCTTGTCTTTTAACCATATATGGTGTTCAATGACATCCGTTTTCCCTAGAGATCCCTTGCTAGGGGAGAAACATCATGATATTTAGATAAAAGTTAAAAAAAAAATTCTTTCCTGATCGCCACATCTTGAATGCCTTTATCGATATTACTTTTGATAGATTGTAAGAGGGACTCATCAACAATGGGTTGAGCATGATTAATTTCAGCAACAGTAAGAATGCGGTATTTATACACTTCCATATCCATGATATGCTGATTTTGTTTGATTTATTAGATCGGTATTCAAGTGGTTACAGACTTCAATGTTAACCTGATGCTGTGAGTCAACAGTGTATAATGCTTGTGTCACGGAAAGTCCGTTAATTTTCTGAGTGTCTAGAAGGATTAAAATTTCATATCCCGGCAAGGTTTTCTTAACATTCACTGAGAGATACGAGGGTGCATTAGGCCCGAGAGATTGCATGCAAGCTGCCAATACGGGTGTGCGAGAATTCTGTTCGGTCGCTTCAATAATGTCATGGTTCATGAGACAGTTGATTGGTTCTTCAATATACATTACTGTTTGATTGTCTGTCGCCTTTTTGTCGAAAACGGATTTTAATGTGTTGGAAGATTTGTAGCAGGTTTCTTTGATAAACACACCATTTTTGGCAGGAGCTAGGATAATATTTTGAATGCACATGGATGGATATCCTACAATTACAAATGGATACATTTCAATGTGTTGTACAACTATAAAGGTATTGGTAAGCGTGCGCTTACCAACCTTGTACTGAATCTGAGTTACGCCTACAACACTTAGTTATTGCCGATGCCTGAAAGTCGTACTCCAGACTTCTCAATAGGGAAGTTCAAAAACAACGAGTGATGAGTCCATAAGTCCAACATGTTACGTGAACTACCGGAATAAAAAAACTATGTAAAAGGCTGATATTCTAGATTTACGGTGTGTAAAGTAGGGCGTAATTCACCATTCTGATGATAGCGGGAATTCTATGAAAATCTATGGGATTCTGCACTGATTTTTTTTATACGGTTGTGTGATTCATAGAAAAATTCTGTGTTTCACATAAATCTTGTAGATGATTAGATTTATTTTTTAATTCAAAGGATGTTGATACGGATGACCCAACATAACTCTCCCCCCCACTGGAGTTATTTACGTGGTATTTGCTTTGCTTTGGACACTCGGAAAATTTGGCTGACTTTGATTGTTTTGGCTAGACGGGAACCGAGTTCCCTGAAGCCTGATTTGCTTGTTTCTGATTCTGCGCAGAGTTACTGTTCGATTGTTTCTTTTTGTGATTATGTGAATGTTTCTTCTTATTATCATTGGCAACGTGCTGTGTATTTTTAGCATTACCCTGCGACTGTTGCGCAAAAAACAATGAGCGTATGCATGACTTGAGCTATTATGAATGGAGCAAAAACACGTACGGCAATTGGCAATCATATGCCTTTTACGTTTACAGTTAAAACAAGTTATCCTGGCCGTGTTACTGTTAACTACATTTACATGCTGTGGATCATTTTCACTCTTTGAAAAAACTTGGACAAGTGAGGGATCTAAATCTGCATATTTAGACATATGTTTCTTAATTTGTTTATAGATATCTAGTTCCGCACTATCGGACGTTAGCTCTTCATCAAAACACCATACCAAGGCTGTTAAGAAATGTAAGTATATGAGCCTGATCAAATCCTTAACAGCCATATCCTTACCACTAACCTGATTTGATTGATTCAATTGGTCCAGATATTCATTCAGATGGTCTGCAATAAGTGCTGCCCTATCAACCAAGCTAAGATGAGTCATAGAGACCAGATTAAAAATGTTTCTTAAAGCTAAAAACTCATCCAAGGCTTCATCACTGCCATATACTGAGCATATTTAACTTTAAATTCCTCCCATCTCTTTGCCTCCTGAAAGGAAACATCCCTAAGGTAAGACGCAGCATCCCCTTTTGCAAAGTCAATGAAGCTTTTAGCTTCCTGTAGCTGTAGGGACGGCAATGTGATATATTTAGCTTTCAAATGAGCATCCACTGATGAAATCCATGATTCTACCCCCTGAGGCAAAAGCCCATTAATGAGGCTTTGGAAAGGTACAATTGCAGATCTAGCATTAACTAAAGTAACTACTGGGTTAATGCGAGAAACTGGTGCAGATGCCCCCAAGGGAACTGCTGTCG
>NC_061107.1:42149274-42151774 GCF_015104395.2 Macrobrachium nipponense | reverse complement strand
ACATTTTTTTGTAACGGCACCTGGTTTTTGGTAAAGTGAAACAAGCCTGCAGCAAAGAAAGAAATTGGTATACCAAAAAGGTAAAGTGTGTTATATTTTTATTAGTTGCAACTAATAACTAATAACAGATAAGAACTGTGGTTAACTAATAATGGATAGGAACTGTGGTTAACTAATAGCTAATATCTAATGGTTATGATGATTTGGTAAGAAACTAATCACTGATAGGAACAGTGGTTTGATAAAAACTGATGGTTTCAATGTTTTGAGTGAAAACATTTACACTTTTACACATTGCAAATTTTTTTGTGTTTTGTGTTTGTTCCTATGTTTGTGCACTTGTTCATTTTCATATTGAAGTGTACCTTTTTATTTTAATACTGTCCACATTTTTCTGTATTTTCATTAGCATTCACAATTTAATTGGCTTAGTTATTTTCATTGCTTAATCATTTCACATTCAATCAAATTTAACACTTGTGAATTAATTTTCATTTACTTAGAATTCTATTCAAGTTTTATTATTGTTTAGCACTTGTGAATTAATTTCAAATTTTCAATTATTGCCTAACACTTTTGATTTTTGATTGAATTGATTTTCTTGAATTTTGTGATAAATTAATTTTGATTTAATTTTACTTAATTGATTCAAGAATTAATTAAACTTTACTTTGTTTTCAAGTAACAGCAATTTTCCATGATATTGTGAATTTTATTTATAAATTTTGAATTTAATAATAAATTTGTTTATTTAAAATTTTTATAAGTATTTCATTTCTAACCAGTATATTTGTATTTGATTATATTGATGTTAGGTAGAAATATAGAGTGGTAATTGATCGGCTTTCCTTCAATTTACTTGAAGTGACTTAGAACCAGGGGAGTACTTAGACTTCTGAAATCAGGGAAATACTTAGACTTTTAAAGTTGTTGATGGAGTGATGCCGTTTGATTAATTTAATTACTGTCAAGATTACCTCACACCTGTTTTGATGAACTTAGTCTGACTTTCTGCAATACTGGTAAGTTGTTATGGGATCATTGTTGCCTTTAGAGTATTCAGTCGTTTAATAATGTTATGAGGGTTCATGTGTCTGGCTTTTGGTGAGGTAATAATTAATGAATGGTAACCAGATACTTGGCACTTCGTAACATTGTGTGTATATATATATATATATATATATATATATATATATTATATATATATATATATATATATATATATATTTATACACATACACACCACACACACACACACACACACACATATATATATATATATATATATATATATATATATATATATATATATATATATATATATATATATATATATATATATGCATAAGTGAATCATGCAGAAACTCCATTGTTTATATTTCCCTCGTGCCTTATACCTCTTAATAATGTAGGGATTTAATGACCGAGCTACTTCAAGCCATAACAATTTCCAGGAAGATCTTTGGCAGCCTTATTTATATATGCGAGTGAAACATCACATTAAACAGTTATTTTCCCGTCAGAGCTTGGGCCATTCACTGCTTAATTAAAGTGTTATTGGACTTTTTCTCGTCATAATACAAAATGTAGTATTAACCATTAACTTCGATGCTCTAGGCAACAGAAAAGCCCCATGAGATATTGATAGAAAACAGTGACTATAGTGTTAAGAAAAACTCTTGAATGATACAAGAGCTTAGAAATAGTGTGATTAAGAGGCTAACAATAAACTTTCATTAAAACATATTAATTCAATGATAAATGTGAAATGGTTTATAAATAATAATCCCTTCAAACATTCGCCCTCTCAAGGTTTAACGAAAGCGGTTCGCTTTCTTTCTGTCCATTCAAAGCCCGCTTTCACGTGTTTCTCTGTACCTCATTGTCCCCTATTGTAAAAAAAACTTTTTTCATCTCATTAGTAACAGGACCTTTCTTTGAACAACAGAGCTTTCACCAACAGTGTTAACTCTGGTGTTTTGTAATCTGCAAGTCACCTCATATATATATATATATATATAATATATATATATATTATATATATATAATATATATATATATATATATATATATATATATCAGCAAATTAGAAAAATTTTCATTTCTCTTACAAATTACGGCTGTGTAATTTTCTTGAAATACTACACAGTATGAAATATTAAGATATTTTTTTCTTATACAACAAGTTCGTATTTAGTAAAAAGATAAAAAGACAGAAGGAGAGAAAAAATATTAATAATAAGACAGAGATAAAGAAAGACAATTATGTGATAGAGAGAGAGAGAGAACCTTTCAAGCTATTTTCTAGATTAACACAATAGTGAACGAACCTCATCTTATTGGTTTCGTTTCATCTCCATATCAATCGTAAAATATCAGATATTATCAATTTTTCTATTTGTCTTTCTTAATGATATACTCATCATTGTTTTCACTATGCATTATAGTAGAAAATAACTTAACTCAGATTCTGTGTTTCGAAGAGTTAAGTAGTTATTCA
>NC_061107.1:42141774-42144274 GCF_015104395.2 Macrobrachium nipponense | reverse complement strand
TCACTATGTATATTGGATATGACCAGTGTCCCAAAAGAACCCAACTTAATTTCAACCACAATTGTTGTAGGTATCGCATGATGCATTTGATTCTGGTATGTCTCCAACTGTCATTGAATATTGGAAAATAGTAAATCATGTCATACCCCCGGAAGAAGACGATGAAGACCGTTTTAATTAGTTCGTTGTTCGGGGCTGTATTTATGAACTAATAATCTCATATGATCGATGTTACAAGCTTTTTTTTTTTCATTTTTGTTTTTTCTTCAAATCTGAAATATCTACGGAAAGTAAATTATAAACACATGTAGATGACATAAAAAAAAAAAAAAAAATAAATAAATAGAGTGTACCTGATTGAATGTTTATATAACTACACGAACATTCATACTTGATTAACAGGGAATTTAATTAATCTACTCTAGTAAGGGTTCACGGGGATCAAGTTGGTGATTTTTTTTTTTACACTGCGAGGTAGTTTCTAACACATTTGATTCACCCTCTACGTTATTTCGTCCAGTCAAATACAACAGTGCTATTTGTTGGTTATTCATGACTCAGGGTATATGCAGGAGTTGAAATTTTTTGAGATTTTTGCTTTTGTTCAGTACGGAGAAACTGAGGAGAAACGGTGGAAGTGACATACTGCCACATATAGTATCGAAAATGTACATAAGATCTTTTTTTATAACAACACATACTAATTTTACCAAAGATCTTTCTTTTGTTTGTGTGTGTGTGTGTGTGTATGGCATTTCCATTAACTGATTCATCGCTATTACCGTGCCTTATTTAGAATCTGTGTTTACACATATATTAGATAAATTTTATATTTAGTTTACGTATCATGATTTCCCCTCTTTGGATTTTATGTGTGAGCAGTGGTCTATTGAAACCAAAGTATCAGTGTAAAACATTTTCCGATGATCCGTCTTCCCAAATGGGTTTTGTCGTGACATGTTGGTAGACGTAATATTGTGGCTATGCCTGTGGATAAAAAAGACAAATGTATAATTTTAAGAAGAAACGTTATATCAATTGAAAAATTAATAGTGAAGAATATACATTACAAATCTCAGACACTAAACTATGTCATATTTCTACTACATTTAAATTACAATCTGTTTTAAATTTGGTTAAGGTTAACTTATATCAATTCAAATTACACCATTTTCATTCTTATGCTAAAACATTTTCCAGATGATCTAATTACAGTAATACTCAACAATAGTCTTGATGGAGGTTTGAGTATTCTTATATATTAATACTAGAAGGATGGAAACAGTAACATTAAGATGAATAGAAATGGAAGCATAACGCTCCTTTTAAAATGTTTCAGGAAGCTACTTCCTATATGTAAGCCAACAACACATACAACAGTTAGTTCTCTAAGTAAAATTCCAAACAAATCTTTAGAGATTCTGCTACTTAGTCTGCGAGGTCAACAGTATGATTTCCCGTATAGGCTCTATGGTAGAAGCAGATGTGTACCAAATTTCTTTTTGATGATATTGGATCGATAAGATATTTTCAGTCTTACAAGTTATGAACACTTTTAGATACCCTCAACTGTGTATGTAGATCCTTCTGTGGTTTCTGTCAGGCTTGTACAAACCTTCTCTCTCTCTCTCTCTCTCATGCATATACACATACATTCATTACACAGACACACACACATACAGACACAGACACAGACACACAGACACACACACACAGACACACACACACACACACACACATATATAATATATAGATCTATATGATGTATGTATATATATATAAATTAGCTATATATATATATATATATATATATATATATATATATATATATATATATATATATAATTACACACACTTGTATATGAGGGCACTTGTGTAGTTAATTTTGAATTCGTAAGCATGTAAAATTTTAGCAAAGAGAGAGAGAGAAAAAGAGAGAGAAAGAGAGAGAGAGAGATCTAACCCCCGCAAATACATTCGGTATGAAATGTAAACTTGTGAAGCTGCAATTCAGCCACACATTCCTTGAATGAGAGAATTTCAAGCTCTCCGAAGACGATGAAAGCAGGTGTTGTTGCGGCATAGGAAGTATGAAAAGCAAGAATATATTAACTCTCAGAGGTAGTGTATAAGTATGTGACAGTCAGAGGATTAAATAAGAAGAGCAGTTGCTTTAAATCAAGGATATTTGACCAAATATTCATAAAACTGTGGAATTTACTGAAAAATAAGTAGTAAACGAGAGACTTTTATTGAAGAGCTTGATTCAACGATATCCGAATTGTGACATTAAGGAGAGAAGGGCCAAGATAGATATTCATATGGTGTGATGTGGAACGTATTTGAATATTTATTAAAGATAACGAAGCTGAATGAGAATAACCTTTATTGCTGAAGACTGAAATGGCGTCCAAGGGTTTCGAATCCGAATTACATTGTCATAGTGTAGGGCCGGGGTATATGTTTTTGACTTCGGAAATTCTAGAAAGGAATGGCTCTA
>NC_061107.1:42131456-42141274 GCF_015104395.2 Macrobrachium nipponense | reverse complement strand
CGAAAACCACTCGTTCAGCGAGGAACTACTTCCTGTTCTACCTGCCCCCTAATGTTATATGGGATCCTATAAGCTGGAATATAAATCGGGTTAGTACCCTCTTCTAAATGGACCTTGTGTTCTAACGCATTGGTTAATCCTAACTTATCCCATTTCAGTGCAACAATATCTGCAAAATCTGCCAAGACATCGCCTAATTACACTACATATGCCTTATAATCTGCATTAACTAAGAGATCCCTAAAAACCCGTCTCCTACCTTGCATCTCTGCCTCAGAAAATTCATTTAGCTCTCCTACAACAGCAACAGATTTGTTGTGTTCTTCCAATCCAATAAAATATAGGATATATGTATTTTTCTGATATTGCATAATTGTGTTGCTACAGTTCAACAATTGTACCCACGTAACACCCATAGACCCATCATTAACAGAAACTATCCCTATTATACCCTTAATCTTCTCACTACCTTGCACAATACACACCTGATTGGGCTTTGAGACACCTTTTAACTGGAATTTTACTAGAATAGCCATAAGCGGTTCGAAAACAACATTATCAGTCAAAACTGCTTTATATATAGATATATATATATATATATATATATATATATATATATTATATATATATATATATATATATATATGTGTGTGTGTGTGTGTGTGTATATATATATATATATATATATATAATATATATATATATATATATATATATATATATATATATATATATATATATATACATATATATATATATATATATTATATATATATATATATATATATATATATATATATATATATATATATATATTCATCTGGCTATCAGGCACATCGCCATTACTGACTGATCATTTACTCTAGGGTCGACTGTAACATAAAAATTTTCTGCAATAACATTACCCATATTGTTCTAAAGGGTCCACAATAATACAAAGTGTCAAGAGTTGGAGTTAACTGCCCTCTTTCTTCATCACCTGGCCCATTAACGAAGTAACGACCGTTGTCAACGATCTTCTACGACTCTTGTTTTTAAATTTACCTCTGCACATGTTGTAACTTATTGTTCATTTGGACTGAAGATGAGCCCAGGGAAGAGTTCGAAAGCTATCTGTAAAGTCTTAAAAATTATACACGGACTCTTAACACTTTGTATAATTGTGGACCCTTTAGAACATTATATATACTCTTGCGATAGAGAGCTTTTCCCTATTACCCATATCATCACATCTACATTAACAACAGCACGCCCCTATTATTATCAACATTTGCATTAAGAACAGTATTACCCCTGTTATTATCAACATCCCCATTTTTTCTACATTCACAATAAGGAACAATTCCCAAGAGACCCTGACTGTTATACCTCCAACCCCAGAAAGCACAGAAATTTAATTATATCGACACGCAGGGAGACCCACTATAAACGTATTCCCCAAAGCATCCCCTTTGATTACCAAAACTGGTCAACAAATTCTCTATTGCCAAGAGAAAAACATATATCTATTGACCCCAAAACCAAATTGTACGTTTGCACGTCACAAACTCTTTCCCTGGTAGTAGTAGGCTTCAACGGGTACTGAGAAAACAACTGGTAAAAATTAAAATTCAATAAATTAACAGACGCCAGGTATCGATAAATATACACACAACTTAATTGAACACTCTCCCTCTCACTAAAGGTTTCGGTTCAATGACATCCTTCAGCAAAGCTACATGGCAAGAACATTTTAAGTTCCTGACAGATTGACTTTCGCTGATATAATCACCTTCGAGCTATCTCACTCGAGTTGTCTAAACCTTGAAATGCGGGATGAACACTATTCCCACTCAGAAACGGACAAGACCGCCAATAATGATCAGAACATTTACAACTATTACAATATTTTACTCTGCAGAACTTGTGACAATTAAAACAACTCAACGGCCGTACTTGATCCACGAACACCCTACCACCATTAATTTCTTGCCACAGGGCCGCTACAAGCAATAATAGGCTATCTATGAGGTTCTACTCTCCCTCAATCGCTAATAGAAACAAAAGTTGAATCCCCTATTGGTGCTATAATAAAAGAAGTTGCCCCTCCCCTTCAGACAAAATGGTCCTAACTGACGGGTAATTCGTCGTATTCTCATGTAATTGAGAAATATTTAACGTCTCATCAGACATAGAATCTATGTTATTAGTACAACTAATAATTCCCTCATGTACCAGCTCGGACCAGCATAAATGTCTCTGAAAATCGTCTAAGGAAATACTATCTTTATTTACCCATTCAGAACCCTCTCAACGCCTCTACTAAATCAGTTGCGACGACACAAGTTGAGAACTAAAATCAGCCAAAGACTGCTGACTATCCCTGGATTTATAAAATCCCTTAAACTACGGACTAAAACCTTCGCTCTCCTCAGGTCCATAGGCTGTCCTAAGAAATTCTTGGAGACTTGACCAGGTTTTGCAACCATTCCTAATCTAACAAAGACTCAGCTAATTTAAACGCCTCTCTGCCATCTGTAATTCTGCTATCATTAAAATAACTATTAACATTCTCAATGAAAATTCTGTACTGACTGGGGCAATAATTTCTTTTTCATTAGCCACCTTGCTAAAACTTTGTATTTCCTCGAAGGCATGATGCAATCCCACAAATGAAACATAAAAAAAAACACCTTTCTCCAAACCCCGACATATTAACTTCCCAAAATGCACAGTCATGCGGTAAATAAATTCGTATCTGCAACACGTTTAACACCATTATGAATTATCAAAAACTAGTAATAATTCGGCTCACAGAGGCAGACAGTGTCAGATTGACAGAGTTCCTGTCAGAAGGAAATATAGCTCTTATTAACACACAGGTCACTAATAAAATAATACTAAATCTCATGTACAGAACAGAGATATATTTCACTAATGAGTTCACAGAAGAAAACAAAAAGATGATAATTCTCATGAATCCCACATGAGAAGAAAAAGTTCTTTGCCACTTCACACGTCATCTCAAAACAGTTCGAGATACTGAAAAAAATTATTAATGAAGGTTTTTCAACAATACTCACCTCTAATGTCCATGTTCAAAGTTTCTTGTGGTTTTCACGCACACTTCATCTTCATTCGAAAGCTGGGCAGATAGCGCCTCAAAAATTATATTGAAAATGTTCTCAGAGGGGGGAAAACGTCATGGCAATGTAACTGGCTTATTATACAGGAAGAATTAATGACGTCATTCATACTTATTTCGTAACTTTGGAGATTCCCAAAATGACAGGTTTTTCTGTATGCTATATTTTGCTTAGCAGGAATATGCTCTATTTCAAATAACACTCATCCTTCACTGGTTCCGCCCACGGACACAGACGCATATAGAACACATCATTCGAGGAATCTTCCTTGCAAACTCAGGTTTCGTCAACGTCACCTCTGAGACAGTAGAATCTTCTTGAGAAAGAACATTCACTTTTGTCTCCATGAGAGCTGACACTGATATCTGTCATTTCAAAGAATGTCATTGCTCACCACATCCATCTATCAACCATAGGTCAACAAAAAATGCAATATATATATATATATATATATATATATATATATAGATATATATATATATATATATATATATATACATACATATATATATACAGACATATATAATATACATATATATATATATATATATATATATCATATATAATATATATATAATATATTATAATATATATATAAATATATATATATCATGTATGTATATATATTATATATATATATTTATATATAATATATATTATATAATATATATATATATATTGCATTTTTTGTTGACCTATGGTTGATAGATGGATGTGGTGAGCAATGACATTCTTTGAAATGACAAATATCAGTGTCAGCTCTCATGGAGACAAAAGTGAATGTTCTTTCTCAAGAAGATTCTACTGTCTCAGAGGTGACGTTGACGAAACCTGAGTTTGCAAGGAAGATTCCTCGAATGATGTGTTCTATATGCGTCTGTGTCCGTGGGCGGAACCAGTGAAGGATGAGTGTTATTTGAAATAGAGCATATTCCTGCTAAGCAAAATATAGCATACAGAAAACCTGTCATTTTGGGAATCTCCAAAGTTACGAAATAAGTAGTGAATGACGTCATTAATTCTTCCTGTATAATAAGCCAGTTATATATATATATATATATATATATATATATATATATATATATATATATATATATATATATATATATATATATATATATATATGAATCAGAGAAACACATGAAAGCGGGCACTAAGGGAGCAAAGCGCTTCCGTTAAACCTTGAGAGGGTGAATGCTTGAGGGGATTATGCAATAAAATGGTATGGGAAATGCATTATCAAAGTGACTGAGAACTCAGTCTTATTATTTAAACAAACTTTTCACATTTGCTATTGAATTAGTATGTATTAATGAAAGTTTATTGTTAGCCTCTCAATCACACTGTTTCTAACCTCTTGTATCATTCAAGAGTTTTTCTTACACTAAAGTCAATGTTATCTATCAATGTTTCATGGGGCTTTCTGTTGCCTACAGCGTCGAAGTTAATGGTTAATATTACGTTTTGTATTCTGACGAGCCAAAATCCAAATAACACTTTAAGCATTGAATGTCCCTATTTATGTTGGATTGAGCCGCAGGTTACTACAGATGGGATATTATAGCCATGTCGGATAGTTTCAGAACGGGTCAGAAATTGAGTAAACCAGAATTTTCTAATATAAAGAATCATGCTTCTATATGAAAAATTTAATTAAATAAAAAGCATTTCTCTATTATTCGTGAAACAAGCCAAAGTAATTACCTAACTACCCTTGAGTCGTTATACATCAAACGGCTTGTTCCGTCTTTGAATTCTAATGTTTCCGCCTCTCTTCTTTATCTAACATCCTTCTTTGGATGGTTTGGTGAGAACTTTTTTTTTCTTTTATTATAAAATAAACTACAATATAATCAGATTTTAAACATATTTCAGATATATACATTTGTATTTAGTCAGATCATCAAACTTCCATTCTTAATAGATTACAAAAGTCATAAACTTAAACCATTCGCAAATGAAGTCTCTTTTCTGATACCATATTTTTTGTTATCTGCCTGCCAACTTATATAATAATATAACACAAATCTACATTTAGTTAATTGAAATCACAATCGACATATTTTCTATTAAAACAGTTCAGCATTCTTTCACTTAACAAACGTTCAAGTAACCATCTAGTATATCTAAACTTACTCTTTAAAAAGTTTATAATTTGTCTAAGATCATATTTCTTTTCTTGCTCACCCATAAGACATACAAGTAATCAAAAATTAAAACTAATGCAGCATTGTTACACTTTGTTGTTCTAACATTAAAATTCTTAAGAAACTATTTTTCTCAACACGACATACATTGATCAGAATATTTTTAAACCATAGAAAATATCTTTAATATAAGTACATGAATAAAATATATGGATTGAATTTTCTTCCTCGCCACATCTGTCACAGAACCATCCGTCCTTATCTTTAGCATCCTTAATCTTTGGTTAGTTGCTAGAGTCTCATGCAAGTATCTATACATAAATTCTCTCTCTCGTAATCCTATATGTCTATTGTTTACATTCTTCCAAATGCTTTTCCAGGTGAACAACGGGTAGTTACTCTCTATTATTGCCTCACAATTTGGACGGATACAATCATAAACTACTTTACTCGTCAACACAGCGAAATTTTTTCAACGAAACACGTTTCTAATTGCCTCTATCGATACAGAGTAGGTATGGACTAGAAATATACGATACCTCTTTTTTATCGATCATATTCATCATGACTTAGTCTTATACTACAATAATAAACAGCAAGACATGAATCATTTGTTAGCTCTTTTAAAACAGTGCAACATAAAATAGATAAAGCCTTGTGGGGGGGGGGGGTGATAAACATCAGTAATTCCTAGTCCCCCTTCTTCCTTTGGTAAACAAAGTGTTGTTCTTCTAATAGGCTGGTACTTTCCATGCCAAAGAAATCTAAAAATACAAGAATTTATGGCTAATGCCACTCGTTTAGTCAATGGAAATGTGTGAGCCAAATACCATACTTTTGAGAGTATTAAGGAATTGATAATAATAACCCTTTTGATATAGGGTTTAATATTCTCTGTTCTAACATGGATGATATTCTGATGATCTTGTTTATTCTGTTTTTCCCAATTTTGTCTGCAAGTTTAAGTTTCTTCATAATTTCCACTATATTCAATCCCTAAAATATTAGTTTTCTTTACACTTTTACCCTGTCAGTAGACCAAGACAGTTTATTTTCCCAGTTTCCAATTCCTAACATCGTTTGTTTTATCGATGTTTAGTTGTGCTCCTGTAGCCTTTTCAAACCTTTCTATCTCTTTATAAACAACTTGCAGAGATTTCTCGGCGGTGATGAAAATTGTTGAATCATCTGCAAACCCTTGAAGCTTGATACATTTTTTATTTGGTAGTGGAGGAGGAATAATCTGTTTATTACCTTTAATAGCTAAGTATAAGGGTTCTTGAAATATTACAAACAAAAGCATGGACAAAGGACATCCCTGTCTAACAGACCTATTTATTTTTAAACGAAGAGCTAATTACTCCATTGATGCATAAATAGCTATGACTGTTTTTATATACACCTTTAACCATTTGATAAAGGAGTCGGAAAATCCAAAGCAATTCATAATTCTCCATAAGAACTTCGTATCCACTCTGTCAAAAGCCTTTGACCAATCAAGGTTTAAAAGAGCCAAGTTTGAATGAATTTCGCTGAATAATGCACTACATCCCTTATCATATTATTACAGTCGATAATTGACCTTCCTTTCCACACACAATACTGCTCAGGTGAAATAACCTTATTCATTACCAATTTCATACGATTAGCTAAAATTTTTTGCTCATTATTTTATAATCTATAAGTAAGAAGAGATATGGGCCTTCAGTTCTCTGCTAGTTCTACGTCCCCACACTTTTGGTATAAGCTTAAGAATGCCTTCATGCTGAGAACTACTCAAATCCTCCTTCAGAGCGTACCTATTACTGTATGAAGTGAGGTTTCAACAGTGTAAAACCAAAACCTTTTGCAAAAATTCAATAGGAAGGTCCGTCCTTTCCTGGTGACTTTCCCATGCTTAAGCCCTTAATGGCTGCCCATATTTCTTCTTCAATTTCCTTTGATAACATATGTTAATCATCCTTCATTATCCAATTTATTCTTGCACATTCTAAGTAATTCCTCTTGTTGAATTTTATCAACATTACGTTATCGTATAACTCTTTGTAATAACTTTAAAATATGAAACAATACTGTCAGTATTAATGAGAACTCCTTTATCCGTTTTAACTCTAAAAAATACCCGAGTTCCTATCCTTCTCTCTTCCTAACAAGTATGCTGATACCTTTTCACCTTCTACCCTGTCTTTTAGTTTTGCTCGTAGTTTAATGCCCTCACAAAACTCATTCTGTATGTCATTCACTCTGTCTTTAATCACCCTTATTTCTTCAAAGTCAATTCCACCAGCATTAGCTTTTGCATACAATTGTTTCAGTCTTCCCTGCAAAACATATTTTGAAAGTCCATATTTTTCTTGCGACATAATTTTCGACATTCTTATAAAAAACTTTTTACATTCCATTTTTGCAAAATCCCACCATGATAACAAATTATCAAAAATACCTTTTCTAGCCACAATATGACTCCAAACTACACTGAAATTTTCCTCAGTTTCTTTAAAACCCAAAACTTTTGTGTTAAGCCTCCAGAAACCTCTACCAAATTTTACATTTTGTACATCAAATTTAACTAAACCATGCTGTGATCTGAGCAGCTGATAGGTATTGTTTCCCATGACTTTATGTGGTTAAATAGCCTTTTAACATATAATCTGTCTATTCTTGACCCGTATTATTTTTAACAAAAAGTATATTCAGGTAACTTGTGACAACCTATGGTTATGTCTTTCAATCCTACTTGCTTTATCAAGTTCCTTAGAGCTTTTGACTGTAAATTAACATTTTCTGAACTACTGTCTCGAAGAGAGGTCACACAGTTAAAATCTCCACCTAATATTAAGTTTTCACTGTTATTCCTTAAATAAAATAACAATTTATTTCGAAAGAATTCTTCTCGTTCTGGTATTTTGTTTGTTCCTGATGGAGCATACAAGTTCAGGAGAGGGATGATTATACCATTAAACTCAATCTTAATACTAATTACTTGCCCCTCTCCATCCATTTCCTGATTCAAGACCTTAATGCTAGGACACTTTCTAATATATATCGCAGTTCCACCTTTCAAATTAGTACAACAGTTAATAAAGACATCATAATCATTAGATTGGTAAATCAAGTCGTTGACATTTTTAATATTATGCTTCCTGCAGCATCAATACATCAATTCTGTGAAATCTCATGAGAGAGTCAACGCACATCTGTTTGTTAACTACATTAAGTCCATTTACGTTTAAGGTGGCTACCGTCAGCGCCATGATTATTATAAAGAGGTTAACCACCCGCTTATCCATTACGAGCTTGAATTTTTACTATTCACCTTTCGACGTTTTTCTTTCACGATCATCCTTCAAAGTTCCCTCATCATTTCTATACATCTTGTCACTACTGAATTTACTTTTTGATATAACCATTTTCCCATTATTTTCCACATGTATTTTCCACTTTTCAGTATTCCTATCATCACTTTGTTCGTTGTGACTAAATTCCTCGATCCGGTTCTCAACGTCATCAGCTTCGTTCATCATTTCCCTTTCCAGGCTCTCATCGGTCAACATGTCTTCTGCTATATCGTTATATTCAGTTGTCATATTTTCGTCGAAATTATTCCTGATCACTTCCTCATGACTGGTTTTCCCTACTGATTCTGCTTCCATACTTGACAGTTCTGTATCATTTCGCTCACGATGAATCTCCACTATTGTTTCTATTAAACGTTTTATCAGACTTCTCGGGGTTTCTTTTTCCTTTACAATGTTGTTTTGCATACCATATTCAGATACAGTTACATCTTCATTATCGGACTCATTTATATGCATGTCTTCATTATCAGATTCATTTATATGCGTAGAATTAGCTGTCATTGCAATGCTTACGCGTTTTAACTCATCATCATTATCTATGTCACCCGAGACATTGTCTTTATCAATTAAATGTTTTGAGTAGCATCTATGTTATCTTCAGCATTTGAATTTCTTTCTTTATCTTGGTTCAATTTTAAATGTTTTTCATTATCACCAGTGCAATCTTGAATTTGATCCTTTACGCTAAATCCTGGATTCTCCTTCGCTTTTCTGTTCCATTTTCCTATTTCCGGGAAGTACGTTTCCTTATCCGTCAATTCCTCCCTTAATGTCGTCTCTGTAACACAGTTTTCCACTAGATGATTTTCGCTTCCGCATTTATAGCAGGTTCTGCTTTGTCCGCTGTACATGAAGGGCACCGAATGTCCCTGCTATCCTAATAGACGATGGAATGTTATTCTTGATTTCCATTTTTGCTGTTCTTATCCATTCAATAAACCGTTTCCTTTTCCTAGCGTGTGTTGGTTATTCCTTATCCATATTACCTTTCCATATCCTTCAAGTACGGATTCTATCATCTGGTTGTCCATGGCAAAAGGTGCGTATCTGATTGATACAAAGGAGTAGCTTGGTCCCATGTTCACTATTTTCAGAGTAATCCCATTGCCGATCTGGAGTTTCTTCTCATCGTATTCACTGATTATCTTTTCATATATAACACGCGAACTGAATTTCATGATAAACCT
>NC_061107.1:42116456-42126456 GCF_015104395.2 Macrobrachium nipponense | reverse complement strand
ATATTGATTAAAATTAATGGTACCAAAATGTGATAAGATATAAGATAATAGGTATCACCTCATAGATAATATACTATAGGTAACCTAGTACAGGTATACATGTATATATTGATTCAAATAAATGTGATGAAAAATATGTGCACTTTATATAGATTCCTAGTACATACATGCGCAGATATATTGATTCATTGTTTAAATTCTATATGCTTCACGTGGATGCGTGCTGATAGATTTTCTATAGATAAGTGTGCACTGATTGATTTATATATCTGACAAGATTCTATAAGAATATTGTGCACTGGAGTTGATTTAATAGACTTGATATTTTTACACCCATGGAATGCATTGCCAATGAGGTTCTTTACTCCACAATTAGCCAATAACCTGATCAACTTTTCGTGCATTTCACAATTCCAAACAAGCCACCTCACGTCAAATGAAATGGCCGGTTTCAGATGACGCGAACATCGAATGCCTTGAGGGTATAGGGAAGATTGTTTGCATGGTCTCTGACGTTCTGTTGGTGAGCGATTCTTGTTCTCCTCATCCTATGCCAAACAAATACTTTCACGGCGACCATGATCGCCACCGTAGCCAGAACCGTGGCTAACAGGATATAGTAACGAAGGTCCTCAGTGACATCGTATGTAGGGTGAATCGGGTCCATGGTAGCTAAACACGTCAGCTGCTGGGCTACCTTTCAGTTGTATGGAAGAAGGAGGGCTGGGATATGTGTGGTAACCCAGGAGAAATTCATGATAGGCTCTCTCCCTGATTATGGTGCTTATTCCGTGGACGTTGTAGTTGGCCGTTGCTCCACTGCAGCCGTCTGCGGTGACGAACAGATGGAAGATGCAGCTGATCCATCTGGACAGTCAACTTTACATCCATCTAGGGAGAATCTCAGCCAGGTTCCGTGTTCAATCTATTAGCGAACTTATACTCGTGAAAAGGGTAAAGATGACCCAAGCAGTGCTCTCGTGTGTGGGGCAGAGTTCCATTAAAGGCTAGGTCTAAATCACATGAACCCTCGGATACATTGTGGAATTCAAAGGAGTCAGCCATACAAACCTTATTACCTATGGCTGTGTAACAGTTAGTGAATGAAACCAGGTCTCTGACAACCATAAAAGTTTCCTTACTAGGGGAAATTAATACATAGCCAGAAAGATTCGAGATTACTGGTAATGAGCTATTTAACATGTAAGTAGGAAACGGAGCTACTTTGTAAGATTTCCATGCATCAGAATGATCAAAGGGGATATTAATCATGATTCTATAATTTTCCACGCTTACTGAGACTAGGCTATAATAGAACACAATCTTATGTGCTTCTAGCAAAGGAGTATAACCAAGTTTGTCACGCGCATTCTCTAAGGTTAATGTTAAGTCTTTGATTGGTAACAAATGCTGCGACAGGACCCCCTTTGTAGCTAAAGTAACTGCTTCAACATAGTCTTTGGATTTTTTAATAAAATGTGAAATCTTCGTATGTATATGATCTATCTTCATATTGTAATATGCTGAAGTTGCGAGCAAAGATTGCATGTCTTTGATCTGTATTATGTTAGCTGGAATGTTTGTTCACTAACATCATAAGTTGATTTATTGACTCTAAATGCCTGTGAAGTTCAGAGAAAATTAATTCATGTTCATGTTGCAAAAATTCAATTCTCTTATTCTGATCGTTAATTTTGAAACGATTGGAAACTCCAAGACCTAAGCTCGCCACGGATCCACAGATTAAGTGCTAACTGTCCACATAAGGAGGTCGCGGACTGAGCATTCTGTTTCAGCCGTCTTGTTTTTGTAGAAATTAAAAGACAATAACTCGGTGATACCCAAGGTCTGAGCAAGCGGATTTTCGTCACTGCAAGGGAAGTAAAGTTTGTGCGGTTGATTCAGTGACTCAGCAAATCGCAATAAGTCGTCTTTAAGGTAATGACATCATTCTCTGGCAAGAAAATTGCTTCCATATAAACTTCCACAATTACGTTGCTTGATGTAAGGCATAGGTCCTCGGTCCTCTCAATGATTGAGCCATGACTGAATTGAATATCATTTGTTTTGAACTAGTCCCGCACGAGAAAAATGCCTGAAAGAGCAGTACTACTTCAAGCAAGATAAGCTTCATGTTGGAAACTTGCAAATAGTTAATTATAAGTAATTACTCATGTTTAAATTAACTACTTCTTGATTCAATGATATACAGATAAAAATATGTGATAGAAACATATATATTCATACAAGTTTTATATATACAAGTTTATTATGTAAGTTTTATTCATAGGTATATATATTCCTCTCCCTTTTTTGCTTTCATACTCCCCTACCACTAACTTCCAACATGAGCCAGCGGGACTATCCATATGTCAGTAGGCTGTGCTATGTTCTGAACCTTTAGCCTATTTGCCGTTAGTATTTCGAGGATACTGAATGTCCTTCGAAATTAGGCATTAGTTTATAGTTCAGACCCTTGCGCATGTATATTTGTATATAGATTCGATCAACTACTGCATATGGTGCTTCATGTGGCAACATTTCTATAGAGATATGATAACTGTGATTAAGAGCGCTTAAAACTGTGGGTATGGCTATATCCCAATTGGGATCAATACCCCAGAGTGTGACTCGTAGGACATTTAACACCTTTCTATTTACCCTTTCTACTAATCCATTTGACTCTGAGTGATAAATCATGGTATTTGTTTTCTTAATGCAAAGAAATTCGCACGAGTTAAGAAAATGATGATTGAATTCTCCACCAGAGTCGGAGATTATCATGTGTGGAATTCCGTGTTTTCAGATGTATGATTCATAGAATTTCCTAATGCATTCAATTGGGGTTTTGTTTTCAACGGTATTCATTCTGTGGTATCTGGTCAATGCATCGATTAACACTAAGAGGTGCTTATTTCCTCTGTCAGACTCATAAAACCCTGTTAATAAATCTAAGTGTACTCTTTCAAAGGGTTGGTTTGGCACGGGGTAGGCCCCCAGGCTGACAGGTGTCTTAGTGTGCCCTTTGTTTTTGTGGCAAATATGACAGTTAGCTTTGTGTTTTTTTTATATTGGTAAGCATTGTAGACCAGTTGAATAGTGATTTGGCTTTCTGTGACGTGATAGAGAACCCAGGATGACCATGTAAGGGACTGGAATTGCAAACCAGTTCAGGACGATTGGTATAAGAGAGATTGGTACTACTACTTAGTCGTTAGTCACCTGCAGTGTGCTTTGGGTTTTCCTCGTCAAGGACCTATGCAGAATATTATCTTTGATTATATAAATTCTGCTGCACATACTTTAAATATTCTTTTTTCTTTAGGATTTCTGTTCAAAGCATCTGTTATTTTACCTAACTGTGATCTTTCTTTTGTTTAGTGTGTACCAGTTCACCCCTCCAACCTGGGTCTTCAATGTGTGCGATCGTTTGGATTAATGAATTTCTTGTTTGGATACTATTTTAACAATGGGTACGGATGTTGAGATATCTTCTAGTTCTGTGCATGTTGGTGTGGGGTTGTGGGATATGTGTCAGCGATGATTATTTGGGCCTTTTTGTTTTTTTCCCCAGGTAAGTACCCTATCTTTGCAGCAAAGTCCTGAATGATCATATGCTACTGAGTTCTTTTCGGGACTGTGATTAAAGCCTTTGAAGAAGTCAGTGAGGGGCTTATGGTCAATAAGGACCTTAAAAGGATAGATATAGATTATGAACTTAAAATGTACTAGTGAGTTAATGATAGCTAGCCCTTCCTTGTATATTACAGCATATTTACTTGCAGAGGGCTTCAGTGAACGCGAATAAAAAGCTATCAGGAAAAACTGTTTATCATATTGCTGAAGTAGTATCCCTCCTACTCCCTGGTCTGAGGCATCAATTACGATAAAGAATTCCTTACTGAAATCAGGAAATTTTAAGAAAGGTGAACTGCACAATTTTTCTTTCAAGGTATCGAACGCCTGTTGTTGCGCCCTCCTTTGTAAGATCAGGTAAAGGAGCCGCTATGATTGAATAGTTGCTCACGAACCTACGATAGTACCTACTACAGCCCAGAAATTGTTGTATGCCCTAAACGGAAAGTTACATAACTGACACCTTATCGTGGACTACCTTAAGACCTGACTAGATACTGTAAAAACCTAAATAGACTAATTCTGACTTAAAAAACTTGAATTAGATATTTTTACTCTTAAATTGTGTTGTCTTAGTTCGAGTTTATGCAAATGTTCTTCTAAGGTATGAGAAAAGATTACAGGATTGTCCATATAGGCATGAAGTCGTTTCTCCCAGCAAGTCTCTAAACACGATAGTAATCATTGGTCCTGGTAAATGTGATTGGGGTGCAACGTATGCCGAAAGGCATACGCAAAAATTCATAGTGTCCTTTGCTGTGCTGAAGGCTGTATATGGGGTATTCTCCTTAGCTAAGGGTACCTGGTGAAAGCCTTTAAGTAAATCCAAGCTTGTGAAATATCTGTTCTGTTCTCACAAGGATAAGATATCTTTGGTACATGGCACCTGAAAATGATCAGGAATCGTTTCCTCATTTAAGCTACGGAAATCTACTTAAATTCGCCATGTCCGATCCTTTTTTGGTACAACAATTAAAGGAAAGTTATAAGGACTATTCGGTTCCTAATGACTCCTTCTTCTAAACATTTTTCTTTTTTACTTCCTCATTGATTTCATTCTGAAATTTCATAGGGAGTCGATACGAAGGTATGTAAATAACTTTATGCTTGTCTTTAACAATATATGGTGTTCAATGACATCCGTTTTTCCCTAGAGATCTCTTGCTAGGGGAGAAAACATCATGATATTAGATAAAAGTTAAAAAAAAATCTTTCTTGATCCCCACATCTTGAATGCCTTTTCGATTTTACTTTTGATAGATTGTAAAAAGGACTCGTCAACAATGGGTTGAGCATGATTAATTTCAGCAACGGTAAGAATGCGGTATTTTTACACTTCCATATCCACAATATGCTGATATTGTTTGATTACTAGATTGGTATCCAAAGTGGTTACAGATTTCAATGTTAACCTGATGCTGTGAGTCAACGTGTATAAAGCTTGTGTCAGGAAAGTCAGTTAATTTTTCAGTGTCTGGAAGGATTAATATTTCAGATCCCAGCCAGGTTTTCTTAACACGCACTGAGAGATACGAGGGTGCATTACGCCCGAGAGATTGCGTGCAAGCTGCCAATATGGGTGTGTGAGAATTGTTGGCTCGCTTCAATAATGTCATGGTTCATGAGACAGCTGATTGGTTCTTCAATATACGTTACTGTTTGATTGTCTGTCGTCTTTTTGTCCTAAAAGGATTTTAATGTGTTGGAAGATTTGTAGCATGTTTCTTTGATAAACACGCCATGGCATTTTTGAGGAGCTAGGATAATTTTTCGAATGCACATGGATGGTAATGTTTACCTACAATTACATGTGGATACATAGCAATGTGTTGTACAACTATAAAGGTATCAGTAAGCGTGCGCTTACCCACATTGTACTGAATCTGAGTTACGCCTACAAGTACTCCAGACTTCTCAATAGGGAAGTTCGGAAACAACAAATGGTGAGTTCGTAATTCCAATATGTTACGTGAACTACCCGAATAAAAAAACTATGTAAAAGGCTGATATTCTAGATTTACGGTGTGTAAAGTAGGGCGTAATTCACTGTTCTGATGATAGCGTGAATTCTATGAAAATCTACAGGATCCTGCACTGACTTTTTTGATACGGTCCCCGTGTGATTCAATAGGAAAATACTGTTTCACATAAATCTTCTAGATGATTAGATTTATTTTTTAATTCAAAGGATGTTGATACGGAAGACCCAACATAACTCTCCCCCCCACTGGAGTTATTTATGTGGTATTTGCTTTACTTGACTTGGACACTCAGAAAATTTGGCTGACTTTGATTGTTTTGGATAGACGTGTTAGGAACCGAGTTCCCTGAAGCCTGATTTGCTTGTTTCTGATTCTGCGCAGAGTTACTGTTCGCTTGTCTCTTTTGTGATTATGTGGATATTTCTTCTTATTATCATTGGCAACATGCTGTGTATTTTTTAGCATTACCCTGCGACTTTTGTGCGAAAAACAATGAGCGAATGCATGACTTGAGCTATTATGAATAGAGCAAAAACGCGTATGGCAATCGGCAATCATATGCCCTGTACGTTACGGTTAAAACAAGTTATCCTGGCCGTGTTACTGTTACTACATTTACAAACTGTGGTTTATTTTCATTCTTTGCAAAAACTTGGACAAGTAAGGGATCTAATCTGCATAGTTAGACATATGTTTCTTAATTTGTTTATAGATATCTAGTTTTCCGCACTATCAGATGTTAGTTCCTCATCAAAAACACCATACCAAGGCTTCTGGCAACATAGCTGTTAAGAAATTTAAAATATATGAGCCTGACAGAATCCTTAACAGCCATATCCTTACCACTGACCCAATTTAATTGATTCAATTGGTCTAGATATTCATTCAGACGGTCTGCAATAAGTCGCTGCCTATCAACCAAGCTAAGGTGAATCATAGAGACCAGATTAAAAATGTTTCTTAAAGTTAAACCTCATCCACGGCTTTCTCACTGCCATATACTGAGTGTAATTTAACTTTAAATTTAAATTCCTTCCCATCTCTTTGCCTCCGTAAAAGGAACATCCTAAGGTAGACCCAGCATCCCTTTTGCAAAGGCAATGAAGCTTCTAACTTCCTGTAGCTGTAGGGATGGCAATGTGATACATTTAGCTTTCAAATGAGCATCCACTGATGAAATCCATGATTCTACCCCATGAGGCAAAAGCCATTAACCCTCTTATGCCGAAGCCCTAAAAATCAAAACCTCTCCAGTATGGCCGGGGCCAGTTTGATGTGAGCGCGGAAGCGGAAAAAAATATTTTTTCAAAAAATCACAGTGCGCTTATTTTTGAAGATTTAGAGTTAATTTTTGGCTCATTTTTTGTCATTGCCTGAAGTTTAGTATGTGAGGCCATCAGAAATGAAAAATATATCATTATCATATGTAAATAATGCGATATATGGTAGTGAAAAAAAAATTCATAGATAAATTGTATTCAAATCACGCTGTGCAAAAAACGGTCCAAAGCTAATGAGTTACGTTTTTTTTTCCGTTGTATTGTACACTAAATTGCAATCATTTTGATATATAATATCATTGTAAAACAATAAAAGCAACACCGGAAAAATATTATCACAAAATGATGTACGAATTCGTAAGGCACGGACGTAAAAAAATGTTATTTTCAAAAATTCACCGTAAATCTAAATATTGTTCTAGAGACTTCCAATTTGTTTCAAAATGAATAAAAATGATTGAATATTACGATACTGTAAGAGTATTAGATTAGAATTGCAGAATTAGACCATTTCGAACGAGTTAAATTTGACCGAATGTCAAAATTTTTATATATATATTTTTTATATGCACATATTTCGGAGATGGGAAAAGCTACAACCTTCAATTATTTTTTATTGTATTTTTCATGAATATGCACACATTTTGATATATGAAACTCTATAAAACGGCTAATATGAAAAGGAGCAAATATTAGGATAATGCGATGTACGTATTTCGGAGACTTGCGGCCGCGAATCGGCGTGCGGAGGGAAGTTAAATATATTTTTCAAAAATTCACTATAAATCACAATATTGTTCTAGAGACTTCCAATTTGTTTCAAAATGAAGAAAAATGACTGAATATTACTAGGCCGTAAGAGTTTTAACTTACAATTGCGTTTTTCAACTATTTCGTTAGAGTCAAATTTGACCGAATGTGGTTTTTTTTTTTTATCGTGATTTATATGCAAATATTTCAAAAAAGAGAAAAAGCTACAACCATCAATCATTTTTAGTTGTATTCTACATGAAATTTGCGCAAATTTTCATATATAAAACTTTTTATTACAAAAAGCTAATTTTCAAAATGGTGCAAACATTTCGACAATTGCACAAAAAAATTCTGATTTTTTCGGACGTAAGGAAAATGTTTTTTTTTTTTCATAAATTCACCATAAATCGAAATATTGTGCTAGAGACTTTGCAAAATGAAGTTAAATTATTGAATATTACTAGAATATAAGAGTTTTAGCTTACAATTGCGTTTTTCGACCATTTCGGTAGTCAAAGTTGACCGGAAGTTGAAATTTTTGCACTAAAGTTATTTATATGAAAATATTTCAAAACTGATAAAAGCTACAACCATGGGTTGTTTTTTGTTGTATTTTGCATGAAATTGCGCACATTTTCCATATATAAAACTTTATGTAACGGCAAATTTAAAAGGGTGCAAACATTAGGACAATCGCACGAAAAAATTTATCGGAAGAGTTTACCGCACGAACGTAAGGAAAAAGTTTTTTCATAAATTCACCATAAATCGAAATATTGTGCTAGAGACGTCCAATTTGTTTCAAAATGAAGGAAAATGATTGAATACTACTATAACATAAGAGTTTTTAGCTTACAATTGCGTTTCTCGACCATTTCGGTAGAGTCAAAGTTGACCAGGTTGAAATTTTTGCACTTATCGTTATTTATATGAAAATATTTCAAAACTGATAAAAGCTACAATCATGAATATTTTTTTGTTGTTATTTTACATGAAATTTGCGCACATGTTCATATATAATACTTCATGTAAAGGATAATTTAAAATGGTGCAAAAATTATGTCAAAGTGATGAAATAATTTTTGAGATGTGTCACTGATACTTTTTAGTGCGATAAGAAAGAAATTCGCGCTTGCGCGCCTGTGTAGCGATTGTAAACAAAACAATGCCTTGATCCGTGAACTCCCAGCATCCCCCAAGGCGCGTGATTCAAAAGTTTTCGGCTGGTATGGCCTATAAGTATTTTCTGCGAATTTTTAAAAAAAACTTTTTTGAGTCGACGTATGATACGTCCATTCGGCATACGAGAGACATTTTGACTCGACGTTTAATACGTCCATTCGGCGTAAGAGGGTTAATGCGGCTTGGAAAGGAACAATTGCAGATCTAGCATTAACTAAAGTAACTACTGGGTTACTGGGTGGAACTGGTGCAGATGCCCCTGAGGGAACTGCTGTCGCCATCTTTGCCTGCAATTTCTTACGATCACTACGTCTACTGGCAACCCTATCAAAGTAACTATAAGAGTACACACGTCCACTGCATAAATGCATATTGCTATATAAAACACAATGTGGCGCAGAAATAATAATGTGCCTGCCAAAATGGTAAAGTTAGGCACATAAGATATGATAAAATATTTCAGTAAAACCTCTGAAAAAGAATGGTTGGCATGAATGACAAAGATGAAATCCCACAAGGAACAGTTAACAAAATGATAAAGATAGATTCCTGCAAGAAAAGTGAGATTAAATGATGTTTTTGAACTCACCCAGAAACAGCCATCTCTCGACCTGCGTAAAGAATACTTAGACACTAATGTTACACATTGAATGAATAAAAAGGTCTTTACTTAGCTGGTTTATATGGGAGAAGCGAGGTGTTTTTGATGGTAACTGATCAGCTGACTTCCATCCTTGCTTCGACTGACACAGATTGAGGATTCATACGCTGTGGTTGTTTGTAGGATGTCTGATTTCCATGCCGTTGATATGTCGATGTTATACTCTGCGGAAGTCACGTACAGCGGAAGTTCTCGAAGTTCCCCACTGTCTATGAAGGCCAGATCACGATGAAGAAGCCATGATATAGCGTATGGTTTAACATATTTTAATAAAGATGCACTTGTTCCAAGGTCAATGTTGTAGGATTAGCTGATGTTTCGTGGTACTGCAACGCCGCTGCCTGAGACACGATGCAAACGTTTATGGCTGTTTTGTAGATTCTTCCATTCCGACATCATAGAAAGATTCCATTATATGATAAAGTTAAAGTTCTGCTACACTCGATGTACCCTCATTAGCTTCCAATTTTAGTTTTCAGTGGGTGCTGCCACCATATCAGTGGTAG
>NC_061107.1:42103956-42111456 GCF_015104395.2 Macrobrachium nipponense | reverse complement strand
CCTCTTTCTCGATGGATGATTGGCTATACGTAACGAAGGCTAAACCTCTGGCAACAATGACATACAAATTTAAAATAACAAGCAAAGCAGTACACCTTTATGAACTCTTCGGAACCCTCTCCACTGATAATTGTCAATAATGACTAACAAACCAACAAAATATGTTAATAAAATACAAAAACTCTTCGATTATTAGTCTAACTCCCAAAATAAGTTTCCTAAGAAATTACGGGTCTACTTTATAGGTCACAATCAGATTGACAAGATGTAGGGATTAGTTGGTAATTACCAAAAACATAGTAGACAGCTTGATTTGATAACTGCTATATCCAATGTCAAGCAATTTTTATTTATTGGCTATCTACCTATTTACTGAAAAAAGAAAATAGCCGGTACCGTATATTGGCTTTAAACCTTCACCAATAATTATCGTCAGAATGTGACTTCATGAGGCTCCCACCCACTTTGACTTTGGCCTCGTTATAATTCAGGATAACAACTGAAGGCTACCATGGGCATTGTTGGATTAGAAAATTTAACTTCTGGCTGTAAAAACTAATTTCTCGAGTATTTGTAGAAGTGCTAAATGATCCTCAAGGGTCTCAGCAGTTGGTCTAAAGTAACGTTTAATTCATGTATATTACTGCTATACTGTTGCGGCACTACTGCTGCAGTAGTATTACTACTCTATAGCACTGATACCTCACCCACATCTATGTTCGTTCCGCCATTCATAAAGTCTTTGGCGTTTCAGAGCAGATGGAATTTCTGTCTGGTGGATGGGCGGGGCAACAACATTTAGTCAAAAGGTGTTTGTTTACCTTGCTTACATAGTGATGTTTTTCGACTCCTTGGCTCGTAATCATTGGCCATGGCGTCGGCTAGATCATATTTACTCTATAAAAATTAAAATTATCGGGTTTAGGTTATTGATAATGCTGACAAAATTTGTGTGGTTGTAAAATATACATATGTCAACTTTCAGCTACATCCGATGCTTTGACTAGGAGCAAAGTCCAAAAAACCCCGTGTTACAGAGACCCTGAATCATCATAGTTATTCATCAAAAATATTACTAATTTTTATTTTGAAATATACAGGAAAACAGACAAATAATTTGTCACATTAAATTTTATTCAAGCCATGCTAACCAAATTAAGATGCCAGAATTAGTATCTTAGAGCACTTAGGATTTGCAGTCTTAAAATTCTTGGTCGAAGATTTTCAAATTAATGACTATAATAAGAGATTATGTTATCGATATATATATATATACATATATATAGTATATATATGTATATATGTGACCCTGTGTAAGAATAAGACAAAGAAGATATACTACACTCGAACCAGGGTTAACGTAGAACTTAAGAATATTCTCTGTTTACCGTTTCACCCCAATTTCATATTTCATATCTGCAATACCGATACTAAAAACTAATGAGATGAATTCAAAATATAAATAAATTACTTTAAGAAATATATTAATAAAGAATAATCATTCCAATTCAAACAATATTATATTACATATCCTTTATATATGTAATAAAGATTTATATTGGCCAAACATCAAAAGGGCTGAATCAAGAAGCTGTAACTAACCCACCACTACTCAGTTTTGTTTTGTATATAAAGCTCTGCAAACTGTTTGCACTCAGTGTGAATTTGAAATGTAGAATTAAACTACAACAGCACTTCTTCCAAGTCTAGGATTTCCGTCGCTTTCTTACGTAGATTTTATGATATTCTGAAGCATGTGGACCTTCGTGCTATACACACACACACACACACACACACACACACACACACACACACATATATATATATATATATATATATATATATATATATATATATATATATATATATATATATATATATATATATATATATATATACATATATATATAATATATATATATACATATATATATATATATATATATATATGTGTGTGTGTGTGTGTGTGTGTGTGTGTGTGTGTGTGATGTGATATTTATCTATATACATAAGTAAGAGAGAGAGAGAGAGAGAGAGAGAGAGGTGGTGGATTTCAATAACTCTAGGCATATTTAATATTTTCAAATGCAAAGATGCTATTAACAAATTTCTATTGAATTCGCCTGACTTTGAGATAACATCGTAAGTGCAATACCCTTACCAGCATACGGACCTATGCATATCTATGTTGATACATATATGACAGTAACTTATCCACTCAGCTTTCCTCCTTGAATTACAGTTTTCATGGACAAGCATAACCACTTTCTGCATAATCAGGTTTCGAATATGTTAAATAATAAGCCTCATAATGCCTTTGCGCAGAGAGAATTAATGAATTCCGGATGTCTTCAGTTATCAACTCTTTCAAATTCGTCTCACTGTTCTTGATATTATTTTTTTTACCGAAACAACATAAGCTGTTTAACCTTTCCTTGTCCACTGTTTTTTTTTTTTTTTTTTTCTCGGTTGAACATCTTACTTTGAATTTATTCTCTTCTATCCTCTTGTTTATTTTCATTCTCGAAGATTGTACCAGCTCGTCCACATGCAACACTGCATAAGCTCCGTTCACTGTTAGCATCTGAGAGGGTTTCTTCTTCCTCTTCTTCTTCTTATTCTTCTTCTTCTTCTTCTTCTCCTTCTTCTTCTTCTTCTTCTTCCAATAACTGTTTTTTGTCAACAGAAAGGATAATTAGGGTTTAAGCTTCGTCTCCCAATACCATTTCATCATTCTCTTTCAATGCAAGCTAAAGTCAAGCTTTTCTGTAAAGAGAATGGAACGATAATGTTACTCTCCCCTAAGGAACTAGTACTTGACGTTAACAGAGATTATGAAATCAACAGAAAAGATACTGAATGATCACACGAGCTTACATCTCCTTTCTTCCTTTCCTAAACTCCCACACAGACACCCCTCACATATGATCAGATACACACATATTTGCACGCATGTATAAATGTCCACATACACATACAAAACTGCATTAACCCGACGTTATCAACATACAAATATGAAATGCGTCAATTTATAATGTTTGCTATATCACTATGTATATTGGATATGACCATGTCCCAAAAAGAACCCAACTTAATTTCAACCACAATTGTTGTAGGTATCGCATGATGCATTTGATTCTGGTATGTCTCCAACTGTCATTGAATATTGGAAAATAGTAAATCATGTCATACCCCCGGAAGAAGACGATGAAGACCGTTTTAATTAGTTCGTTGTTCGGGGCTGTATTTATGAACTAATAATCTCATATGATCGATGTTACAAGCTTTTTTCATTTTTTCTTCAAATCTGAATATCTACGGAAAGTAAATTATAAACACATGTAGATGACAAAAAAAAAAAAAAAAATAAATAAATAGAGTGTACCTGAGTTGAATGTTTATTTATAAACTACACGAACATTCATACTTGATTAACAGGGAATTTAATTATCTACTCTAGTAAAAGGGTTCACAAGGGGATCAAGTTGGTGATTTTTTTTTTTACACTGCGAGGTAGTTTCTAACACATTTGATTCACCCTCTACGTTATTTCGTCCAGTCAAATACAACAGTGCTATTTGTTGGTTATTCATGACTCAGGGTATATGCAGGAGTTGAAATTTTTTGAGATTTTTGCTTTTGTTCAGTACGGAGAAACTGAGGAGAAACGGTGGAAGTGACATACTGCCACATATAGTATCGAAAATGTACATAAGATCTTTTTTTATAACAACACATACTAATTTTACCAAAGATCTTTCTTTTGTTTGTGTGTGTGTGTGTGTATGGCATTTCCATTAACTGATTCATCGCTATTACCGTGCCTTATTTAGAATCTGTGTTTACACATATATTAGATAAATTTTATATTTATTTACGTATCAGATGATTTCCCTCTTTGGATTTTATGTGTGAGCAGTGGTCTATTGAAACCAAAGTATCAGTGTAAAACATTTTCCGATGATCCGTCTTCCCAAATGGGTTTTGTCGTGACATGTTGGTAGACGTAATATTGTGGCTATGCCTGTGGATAAAAAAGACAAATGTATAATTTTAAGAAGAAACGTTATATCAATTGAAAAATTAATAGTGAAGAATATACATTACAAATCTCAGACACTAAACTATGTCATATTTCTACTACATTTAAATTACAATCTGTTTTAAATTTGGTTAAGGTTAACTTATATCAATTCAAATTACACCATTTTCATTCGTATGCTAAAACATTTTCCAGTGATCTAATTACAGTAATACTCAACAATAGTCTGATGGAGGTTTGAGTATTCTTATATATTAATACTAGAAGGATGGAAACAGTAACATTAAGATGAATAGAAATGGAAGCATAACGCTCCTTTTAAAATGTTTCAGGAAGCTACTTCCTATATGTAAGCCAACAACACATACAACAGTAAGTTCTCTAAGTAAAATTCCTAACAAATCTTTAGAGATTCTGCTACTTAGTCTGAGAGGTCAACAGTATGATCTCCCGTATAGGCTCGTTGGTAGAAGCAGATTGTGTACCAAATTTCTTTTTGAATGATATTGGATCGACACATATTTTCAGTCTTACAAGTTATGAACACTTTTAGATACTCTCAACTGTGATGTAGATCCTTCTGTGGTTTCTGTCAGGCTTGTACAAACCTTCCTTCTCTCTCTCTCTCCTCTTTCTCTCTCTCTCTCTCTCTCTTTCTCTCTCTCTCTCCTCTCTCTCTCTCTCTCTCTCTCTCTCTCATGCATATACACATACATTCATTACACAGACACACACACACATACAGACACAGACACAGACACACAGACACAGATACACACACACATATAGATATATATATATAGTATATATATATATATATATATATATATATATATATATATGTATAATATATATATATATATATATATATATATATATTATATATATATATATAGATATATATATATATATATATCATATATATATATATATATATATATATATATATATATATATATATATATATATATATTATGTATATATATATATATATATATATATAATATATATATATATAATATATATAGATATATATATATATATATTCTATATATATATACATATATATATTATATTATACTATCTAGATATATCATCTATATATATATATATATATATATATCTATATATATATATATATCTATATATATATATATCTATATATATATATATATATATATATATATATATATATATATATTATATTTACACCACACTTGTATCTGAGGGCACTTGTGTAGTGAATTTTGAATTCGTAAGCATGTAAAATTTTAGCAAAGAGAGGAGAGAGAAAGAGAGAGAGAGAGATCTAACCCCCGCAAATACATTCGGTATGAAATGTAAACTTGTGAAGCTGCAATTCAGCCACACACTAGCGACCGTAAACATTCCTTGAATGAGAGAATTTCAAGCTCTCCGAAGACGATGAAAGCAGGTGTTGTTGCGGCATAGGAAGTATGAAAAGCAAGAATATATTAACTCTCAGAGGTAGTGTATAAGTATGTGACAGTCAGAGGATTAAATAGAAGAGCAGTTGCTTTAAATCAAGGATATTTGACCAAATATTCATAAAAATTGTGAATTTACTGAAAAATAAGTAGTAAACGAGAGACTTTTATTGAAGAGCTTGATTCAACTATATCTTCAATGTCATGATCCGAATTGTGACATTAAGGAGAGAAGGGCCAAGATAGATATTCATATGGTGTGATGTGGAACGTATTTGAATATTTATTAAAGATAACGAAGCTGAATGAGAATAACCTTTATTGCTGAAGACTGAAATGGCGTCCAAGGGTTTCGAATCCGAATTACATTGTCATAGTGTAGGGCCGGGGTATATGTTTTGACTTCGGAAATTCTAGAAAGGAATGGCTCTATTAAAAGAATGCCTATTTTGGAAACGACAAAACCGACTGGGGATGACCCGCAACTGTAATCAGAAAATGAACAGAATAAATTATTTTTAAAGGATTGAAGGTAAACGTAATATATCCACTTATAAGTATAATTTTGTAAGGTGATCAGAATGATAAAATTACATGAGCTCTAACTGTCTCCTTGGCGCTGAATCACTATGACTACTATGTACAATATAAAGGACAACTGTGCAAAAGGCAACAAATCTAGTGATCACTTATGGGGCGTGAAAATACCGATCGAACCCTTAATAATATTAGCAATACACAACATCATGGGTGGAGCACTGTAAACAAGTTATGCTCCCAGTGGAGTTTCAAGGATACTATCCCAAGATTGGCACTGGCAGTAAATGTTGAGTGGTAAAGCTGAACAACAGAAGACGGTACATAAGGGGGAAGTCTACACCAATCTGCAAAGCAGGTAACGTTGTAACACAATTACTAGCAGCGATAAGCTTATGTAAAAATTATCAATGCAAAAGGAGAAAACCCTGCAAAACGGAAGATATATCCAATATTAAATGCTTTCTAACAGAACGAAATTACTGTTAGCAGGAGTAGGAAATACCTAATAACACTACAATAATGATTTCACAAGAATATCACAATTGCACAGACTAATTCTCCTGGGTCTCTGAATAAGGAATCAATCCAATTCAGTTACCTTTGTCCGTGGACAAGACATAAGTAGATGGAGCAAGGGCATCAGAGGAAGGACTTGGGTGGGCTGAAGTTATTCACCAGGGAATAAGAAGGAAGAGTGCTCCTCATCCGACAGCAACCAGGAACTTCAGGGTGTAACAGCTTCAAGTGGAATGTTCGGTCGGACGTCGGAACAGAGACCAACTTACAGATGGAGTAGTAGTAGAGGAAGCTAACCATAGATCATCATCAAGACTTAGGTATACCAGAGCGGCTTGACGGGTTGTTGGACTCTGGCGTGACACTCCTTCATTAGGGGGTAATGCTGCATGTACAGGATAGGGGAAAATACGATTTAATGGGCCATGCCAGCGCATATTTATACAGAGTTTTTGGGAGGCGTCAGAAATGTCTTTTCTGACATGTCAAAACTGTGGGACTCTCCTTCGGTCTTTTCATCTCTGCCACTAATCCTTGCAGATACCTGGAAAGGTCATTAAACGCCAACAGAGAAGGGTATGGTAGGTGGAGATGCAGTTGTGAGGGGGTGGAGACGCAGGTGCGAGACACTGCAACAAACAAGGACAAGGTGACAGGTCAGGTCAGAAGGACCACACGTAAGAGAGTGTGAAATCTAATGAAGTAAGGGCTGATCCCTTTCAACGACCTTTGTGAAATTATTCTAAGGACCGAAACGCAACGGTGGAAGGGGGTGGTATTCCCCTAAGTGCTCTGCTTCGCCTCAAAATCTTAGGTCGTTATCGGCTAAAGGTTACAAGTTAAACAAAAAGATCAAGAATACCAGAGGGTTAATTATCAGGATAATCTAGGACCATACGGTCTTAAACTGAAACAATAGATTTAATCATAAGAGATACGGAAGCTTAGCTATAC
>NC_061107.1:42088956-42093956 GCF_015104395.2 Macrobrachium nipponense | reverse complement strand
AAACAAGCATAGACAAGGGGTGCGATTAAAAGTTTAAAGATAACCATCTCAGATACAAGGACAGTCAATTAAGAATTATAGGTGTCCAGCTGTTCAGGACTTTGGTAAAACAAAACCATGTTCACAATACATATTCACAATACAGGTTAGACATACATTACAACGAAGATAACTCAAATGCAACTAATTTTTATTTAAGTCTGTAATTATGTCTTTGAGGTCATTCTTAAACATGTTACGCAAATACAAGGGTCTAAATGAAAAAGGCCACAACTAACAATTGAAATTACAATGAAAAGTAACGTTGTATTAAAGCAGATTTCTAAAAGATTTCGTGATAAGACATCTCTTGACCTTGCAGTTACTGAACTACCAACTCCCAATTTATTCGTGGTTGTTTTCACTTAAATTAATTAATATTGCATTAGATGTTTGCCCCCCCCAGTTTTTTGTTTTTACAGAATATTTATGCTGGCTTAGCCTTACTTCTAGGGCCCTTGCTAGGCTGTACGAGATCAAATGTGGGACAATCCATACATGGAATTTTATATATTATGTTTGTTGCTTTCTCTGGGGCTATTTTTTTATTAATATTCCTTTTAGCGTGTTATTATAGGAGAAAACCAAGGTTTGACATTAAAAGCTTTTTAACAATGATTTAATGGTTTCAAATCCGTTCAAAAAAGGCAAACTGAGAATGTTCTTAAAATTTACTTTCTGTCGTGTACTTACACTTAAAACTTTTTGTTTTTGTGGCTTCATTATACAAATATCTAATATATGTGAGGATGGCATAAATTTTTTTCCCTATTTTTCTTATGTATTTTAATTTCTTGATCCAAATATTGGGGACTGACAATGTGTAATGCTCGTAAAAACATAGAAGAATAAATTGATATTTTTATGTTAATATGGTGGCCTGAGAAGAAATGAACATAAGTTTAATTGTTGGTCGGTCGTTCCTATAGATACTGAATTTACATTGAAATGGTTCTCTATGTATCAAAAACATCTAAGAAATGGAGGCAATTGTCTTTTTGTGCCATGTATGTCAGTTCTGCTGAGTAAAGGACGTGGAAATCTCGAAAGGTCTTCGCATTTACTCCTTTGTTTATTTTTCCTTTGTGGCATATATCTTTATTTATATTTATATATTATATATATATATCTATATATATATATATATATATATATACTATATATATATATATATATATATATATATATATATATATATATATATATATATATAGATATATATATATATAGATATATATATATATATATATATATATATATATATATATATACATATATATGTATATATATATATATATATATATATATATATATATATATATATATATATATATATATATATATATATATATATATATATATATATATATATGTATATATATATATATATATATATATATATGTATATATATATATATATATATATATATATATATATATATAGATATATATATATATATATATATATATATTATATATATATATACATATATATATAATATATATATATATATATATATATATATATATATATATATATATACTATATACATGTATATTATATTATATATATATATAGATATATATATATATATATAATATATATTATATCGTAGGGCTCGTGCCTTTGTATAATAACGGCGCCGTGTGAGGTTATTTAGACCTGCAATAATTTTACGCTAAGGTTGGTTTGTTATGACATCCATACTCATTGGAGTGTCTTGGATTTTCGATGATAAATTTACAAAGTCAATATCTTCTTTGGGTTATGACGAGAGAGAAGTTTCAAACTCATGATGATAATTTCTAAGTTCATTCAATATCTTCTTTCTGATGGGAGGTTTCTAGTAGAAAACACGAAGTACAAAAATATCTCTATTCTCTGAGATTACATGATGAAGATCAGATAAAAATTGTACAGGTCTGCCAATGATGATGGTTGATTGAATTCTGACTTACAATCTGGGTTTACAAATCATAAAGGGAGCAGACAGTAGCTCGAACATACGAACATACACACAGATGACATAGATTACAAGTCACGTAGGCCGTTTGAGCTATAGGTCACGGTGGTTGTCTCAAGCAGGAGGCTTGGACTACTGTTTTAAAAAAAAATGAATGACCACAGGTGACGGCAACTAGACACTGACTGATTACAACACGTCATCTTAGCCTACTTTATCATATCTGGTCTGATCACATTCCTGCAAGCAAACTGGTTGACCTCTTGGGTCACTGGTTTTAATTAATCATAGTTTTAGTTTTTTTATATATGGAATAACATACCATACATTCTGCTTATGTAGCACTTACATAAATGCTCGGTCGGCTACAGATACTATGGTGAATATATATAGATATATAGAAAATACAGATTCATGTAATAAGATATAAGACATATGCATATGATAATATTCGTCAATAATAATGATCTCGTGATATATAATGATACAGTTTTTCACTTCAACTCATTAAGATACATATGCTACAGAAAATACTAATGTACTCCTGATAATTGCATAACTTAAAGATTAACATGATAAAAATCATATTTTAACTGATAAAAATCATATATGAAGTGATAAAAACCATATATTAACTGATATATTAACTGATATTTTAACTGATATAGTAATTGATATTTTAACTCATATACTAACTGATATAGTAGTTGATATTTTAACTCATATACTAACCGATTCATTAATCCATATACTAACTGCAGTTATTGGTAAGATAAAAGGTCACAGATTGATTATAAGCTACCTGATTTATTTATACATATATATGATTGTTCATATAATTATGATCAATATATGTGCCCTTTAAATAGATTCCTAGTGCATACATGCACAGATATATTTCGATTCTGTTATTTACTGATACTTTATATATGATACTTATATTATTTACTGATACTTTATATATGGGATACATGACCGAGGATATACCCACTGCACATTAACTAGCGTTTCGAACAACTTTTCGTCCATTACACAGTTCCAGACAACCACCTATAGCCAAATGAAATGGCTAATTCCAAATGGTTAAAAAAAAGGGGAAATTGACTGGGCAGGGTCCGACGTTCTATTTTGCGACCATACTTGTCCTCTGCATCCTATGCCATACGAATACATTCACAATGAATAAAATCATCCCCAGCACGAGTCCTACACCAGCAAACGTAGAGTTGAATATCCTCCTTGGTTGTAATTGTCGGAAGTATGTCCCTTTGTAGTCAATTCCGACAGCTGCCGAAGCATTCCGCATTAAAAACGAGATTAACGACGGGATACGGGTGTCGGTCCAAGAAGTCCACGAAATAAGCTTGTTCACTTATGATGGTGCTTATTCCCTTTACATTGTAGGCGGTTATTGCTTCACTCCAGTCGTCCGCAGCGACGAACGTGTTTTGGAGTTGTAGACGATCTGTCCGGGCATGCGATGTGAAACTCTCGTTCTGCAGGGTACTGTAACCAGGTTCCGTTAATCAGCCTGTAAGTGAAATTATACTTGTCAAAAGGGCAAAGTAAATTCACACAACATCCAAATACGGGAGGGAGAAAGCCGTTAAGGACTAGACTTAACACACATGAATTAGCTGATATTTTATGGAATTCAAAAGAGTCAGCTGTACAAACTTTTTTATCCATGGCATTATAAAAATGAGTGAACCTATCAAGGTCTCTGACGACCGTAAAAATATCCATATTAACAGATATCAATAGGAATCCCAAAGAAAATTCGTTATTACTGTTAGTAAGTTACTAGACAAAGATGTGGAAAACGGAGCTATTCATAAGATTGCCAGGCAACATAAGAGTCAAAAAGAATATTAATTATGATTCTGTAATTCTCTATGCTTACTGAAATTAAGCTGTGATAAAATCCGATCCTATGTGCCCCTAACAAAAGGTTCATATTTAATTTTCTTGCGTGCATCCTCTGAGGTTAATTTTTAGGCAGGAGATGCTACGAAAGAACCCACTATGTAACTAATTTCTATATAACTGGGTTTTTAAAGAAAATGTGACATTTTCCCATGAATGTGATCTACTTGAATTGTAATATGCTAGTGTTGGAAGTAAATTTTTCATACCCATGACCTGATACCCATGACCGTTTACCAATGCCATAAGCTGATTTATTGACTCTAATTGTCTATGAGGTTCAGAAAAATTAATTCATTTTGATGTTATAGAAATTCTATTTCCTTATTTTGTTCATTAATTTTAAAACGATTGCTGTTCCTTAACTAAACTTGCATTTCATGCACCGCAGATAGACACTTGTACCTACGACCTGCCTTGCCAATGAGAAGTTCGTGCTAAGCATTCCTCTCCAAGTTGGCTTTTTTTTTTTTTTTTTTTTTTTTGCAAGCACAGACAACACACAACTACAGATGAAGCCTGTGCAAGTGGATTATTGGGGTTAAAAGGAACAATAATGTGCCAGGCACCATTAGGACTGATGACATCAATCACCTGGCAGGAGATTGCTCTAAAGCCAGCTTAAGAGTTGCATTATGCTGTAAAATAAATACGACTTTAGTACTTTCAAATGATAGCCACCTGTATAAATTGGATATTTTTTTGTTTTAATACTCCACCCACTGACGAGAAGAATGTCTGAAAAACAAAAAACCGTACCAAAAATTGAACAAATATAATATTAGTTTCACGTTGGAACCTGCAAGATTGTAAATATATGTAAATACTTATGTTTAATTTAGATATTTCTTTAGTTCAAACTAATGAAAAGGGTTTCCATACAAATTTTATATATATTATTTACCCTGTAAGATCCATATAGGATTATTCACATAGATATACATTTCTGTAATAATTACATTCAGAATCACATATTTTCCATATATGTAAATAAGCCCATGACCCAAGGGGTCACTGGCAAGACAGGAGTGTGATATGACCTCATAAACAGGACGCAAGCTACACGCTGCC
>NC_061107.1:42068956-42083956 GCF_015104395.2 Macrobrachium nipponense | reverse complement strand
CAGTTACTCCAGTGTTTCAATTTTGTACGTGGCTTATACCTTTATTTTATACACACACACACACACACACATATATAGTATATATATATATATATAGTATATATATATATATATATATATATATATATATATATATATATATATATATATCTATATATATATATATATATATATATATATATATATATAAATATATATATATATATATATATATATATATATATATATATATATATATATATATAAAATATATATAAAGATATATGCCACGAAGGAAAAATAAACGAAGGAGGATCTGCGAGATCTTTCGACGTTAAAACGTCCTTAACTGAGCAGAAACTGACATAAATGCGGCAAAAGACAATACAAGAAGATTCGTATAACTGACAGATAGGGATTATAAAGAGATTAGTACCTAGAATCCGACACACCTGGAAGATGAGAAACCTTCCAAAACAAGCATAAACAATGGGTGCAATTAAAGGTTTAAGACAATCATCTCAGATACAAGACAAGACAATTAAAAGATTATAGGTGACAGCTATTCAGAACTTGGTAAACAAAACCATATTCACAATACATGTCAGATATACATTACAACAAAGATAACTCTAAGACAACTGATTTTTACTTAAGTCAGTAATTATATCTTTGAGGTCATTCTAAACATGTTACAAATACAAGGGTCTAAATGAAAAAGGCCACAACTATTGAAATTACAATGAAAAGTAAATTGTATTAAAGCAGATTCTAAAAGATTTCGTGATAAGACATCTCTTGACCTTGCAATTACTGAACTACCAACCCAATTTATTTGGTGGTTGTTTACACTTAAATGAATGAATATTGCATTAGATGTTTACCCAGTTTTTACAGAATATTTATGCTGGCTTAGCCTTACTTCTAGGCCTTTGCTAGACTGTCCGAGATAAAATGAGGGACAATCCATACATGGATTTTTAATATATTATGTTGTTGCTTTCTCTGGGACCATTTTTTATTAACATTCCTTTTAGTGTGTTATTATAGGAAAAAACAAGGTTAACATTAAAAGCTTTTTAACAATGATTTAATGGTTTCAAATCCGTTAAAATAAGGCAAACTGAGAATGTTCTTAGAATTTTCTTTCTGCGTGTTACTTACACTATAAAACAGTTTTGTGGCTTTATTATAACAAATATCTAATATATGTGAAGGATAGCATAAATCTCTCCCTATTTTTCTTATGTATTCAATTTCTTGATCCAAATATTGTGGACTGACAATGCGCAATGGTCTTAAAAAATATAGAAGAAAAAATTTATATTTTTATGTTAAGATGGTGGCATGAGAAGAAATGAACATAAGTTAAGTTGTTGGTCGGTTTCCTATAAATACGGAATTTACATTGAAATGGTTCTCTATGTATCAAAACATCTAAGAAGAAAGGGAGGCATTTGTCTTTTTCTAATTCTAGAGTAAATTTAATCGATGGTGCCTGGTTATCTAATTTAGAGAGTAAATAATTTACATCAATACCGACAGGAAGAAACAGCTAAGATATCATCAAACATAACGATACTACTTTAAATTAAATGACCAGGCACCATCAATTAAGTTTACTCTAGAATTAGAAAAAAGACATTTTGTTTACCAGCAATAGCCACAGGGAAAATTTTTGAAAAAGAAAAGACAGTGCCAAGTACTTTCGTGTATTTAACACATCTCCGGGGCACAAAGTAATACAAAACGTAAAGCTATTGAGCAAGAAAGTTCTCACAAAAGCAAAGTGGAAAGAATTATATATGTAGTACTATAAGGCCATTACAAACAGAAAACAGCATTCGTCCAGATTACCCAACCACTTATCACCCAACAAGTCTAAAGAAAAAGAGTAATTGCCCAATGACCCAATTACTTTACAAAAGAAAAAAACACTGACTATGTCAACCAGTTTTATAAAACAAACTGAATTCACAATTATGAATAGTAACAATAATAACGGCACTAACAACATACCCATATTATTACTACATTCATAATTGTGAATTCAGTTGTTTTATAAAACTGGTTGACATAGTCAGTGTTTTTCTATTCTGTAAGTAATTGGGTCATTGGGCAATTACTCTTTTTCTTTTGACTTGTTGGGGTGATAAGTGGTTGGGTAATCTGGACGAATGCTGTTTCTGTTTTGTAATGGCCTTTATTGTACATACATATATAATTCTTTTTCCACTTTGCTTTTGTGAGAACTTTCTTGCTCATAGTTTTTACGTTTAGATATTACTTTGTGCCACGAAGATGTGTTTAGATCACGAAAGTACTTGGCACTCTGCCTTTTCTTTTTAAAATTTCCTCTGTGACTTTTGCTGATATGTATATATATATATATATATATATATATATATATATAGTATATATATATATATATATATATATATATATATATATATATATATATATATATATATATATATATATATATATATATATATATATATATATATATATATATTTATTATATATATATATATAATATATATATATATATGTGTGTGTGTGTGTGTGTGTGTGTTGTGTGTGTGTGTGTGTTTGTGTGTTTTCTACAGCTAATTTAGATAGTTTCAAGTCTTCTGAAATTATCGTCCTCCTAGGACAAGAAATTCAGGTGTTTCACGCTTTGTGCTTCTAGTACATTTAAGTGGAGTAAGCCAGTATTGCGATTAATTTCTTCCACATGATACGGTCCCCTACAGGCAAGTTTTATCCACCATCCCACCCAGTGGGTGGGAGCGTTTGTACGCATCCACGAACACGTAATAATACTTGTATTGCCCTGGCGTTGCAGTGAGTGGTCACACCACATTTAATGCCTACGATAGAATTTAACGGGTACCACTTCGAGTGCTCTGATAAGGGGACTTTCTATCCCTGTATGCCAGGAATAAGGATTTACATAAATAAAATGGATAGCTCTTTCAATAAAAAAAAACTACTTTACAGGTTGCTTTTTTGCATCGTATTACACACACGACAGTTACTTACAAATCTAGTTATGTCTCTTACGCATGCACCAACCCAAAAGAAGTGCTCACGGGCTCTTCTAAGAGATCTTTCTATGCCTACATGGTCCAGCATAAGGGCTAACATGAATCATGTGTATAGCTTTCTTACTACTAAGGCACGAGGAAGAACGACATTAGCTCAGATATTAGACGGCCTTTTTCATATTTACATAACAAGACGTCTTCCTCAATAAAGAACACGTCTTTTGAAAAATGCACAAAAACTAGGGAACTCGTTGCTCTCACCTTCCACACAGGCCTTGAGCTTGCTAATCCTGGCTTCAGACCCTGACTTTCAACCAACTTTCGCACACTCCAACCACATTCAACCACCTACCGCCTCGGCCACTCCCATTCACCTAAGAGTGCTTGCGAGATTCCCATTTTCTGCGTGTCGTGCTTACATTTGATTGACTGTCATTGTTCGGTACGGTCGCAACGTTGCTGCGCTATTGCCTGCAGTGCCTGTGCCACTAGTGTCACGAGGTTTCTTTTGTCGTTCTTCCTTGCGCCCCGCAGCACGAGTTGTTACTCGTATGATGTTCCTGGAGAGAGCATCCACCACCCTATTACCTTACCCTGGATATATTCAATCTTTACGATGTTATACTCTAAATTCGCTTGCTCCACCGAGCTTGGTTATTTGTAATGTCGCTCTTCTTCAGCAGGTACGTTAATGGTTGATGATCTGTGAAAATTTTTATTTTTCAGTCCCAGCAAAAATAGCGATGTCTCTCCAGCAACAATAAGACGGTCAAACCTCTCGATTGAAGGTACAATAATTTTTCTCTGCCCCTTTTATGCGCGTGATGCAAAACAAACTGGTCCTTTCATTACCTTCATTGTCAATCTGAGAGATTCTCCTTGTATCCCAACATCAACTTGCTTCTGTAGTCTTATTAAAAAAGGGCGATCGTACCTCGGATAAGCCAAGAGTTCGTCGCTCATTAGGGCATATTTTAATTTCTGAAAAGCTCCTTCCTCCTTCTCACCCCATTGGCAATCAGTTTGCTTCCTTAATGCATCTAACGGTCCTCGCTATATGGCGGACGTTCCTAATGAACTTCCAATATTAAGCCACGAGTCCGAGGAAGCTGGCTACATTCTTCGCATGTTTTGGTCGTGGAAATTCTTTAATTGCTACAACTTTATCGGCACAAGGCTTAAGGCCTTCAGGAGTTGCTATGTGCCCCAAAACTCTACTTTGGCCTGGGAAAAACTTACATTTTTCTAAATTTATTTTCATCCCATGACGCCTTAATGCTTCCAAAACTTGTATCAGGTTACCTTTATGCTCCTCTACAGTAGCACCAACTTCAATGATATCATCTAAATATACAAAAACCCCCAAGGCTTAATGGAGGCTCAACGGACATCATTACTTGTGAAAAATGAGCTGGAGCATTTTTTGTTTTTTTTTAATCCGAAGGGAAGGAAATTATATTCCTAAAGCCGATTATTCGCTATAAAGGCCGTTTTCGTTTACTTTCATTATCAAGGGTAGCCTGACTTGAGGTCCAATGTGGTGAAAAATTTACTCTCCTTTACTTTAAGCAAAAGCTCTTCGATCGAGTGCAATGGACAGGCATTGTCCTTGGTAATAGCATTATCTTCTGTGATTACTTGACTAAAATTATCATTATTTTATTTTATTTTATATTATTTTTTTTTACCAGGGGCATTGACCGTGGTCTTAAATGGACTCGTATCATTGTACTTGAAAAGAATAACCATTTGGTTTAACTATGAGAATCTCAAGTCAAACACCCACCGATAACTAATAATAATAACAATAAATTTTGCATTAAACACTATTGGTTGTGTTCTCTGACAACCACTTTGGCTATTGAGGAGAGGCTCTAGAAGGGGGTTTTGGGTCTCCTACCCCCCGAGGTGGAGGACTTGAAAACCGACAACAAAAATTAACAAAATAAAAATAAAAAACATCAACAATTTCCACAAAACATTAGGCAAGCAATATCAGTAAGCTGCTTACTACTCGTTGACTCTAATAAGGACAATTTGTAATTAAATTACTTAAAGTGCATTCACAGATAAATCACAAAAGGTGTTTATCAACACAAAATCTGATAAAAAAATCGACAAATCACTAATTGATAGTTTACGTATTCCAGTCAAGAACAAAGTTTCTCAGACAAATTACTTCAATAAACCTATAAATTTAAATAAAAAGGACACACTCTAATCGCACATAACATACAATAAACAAACTGAACACAAAGCGTTGTGATAATAAAATATTTACAAAAAAGTTTAAACTACAGTGAATATAACAAAACAAAAAAAACAAAAAACTTGTTTTAATGGGGGTGGGGGTTGCCCAAATTTTCATACCCAGACTGTTAAATTCTTCCTAAAGATCCTCACTGACAATTATTCACGCTGGTCAGTAACTACTCTCCTCGCCCCCCTTGTCGCCAAGGAAAGATCGCAGCTGACTTCTCCTTCCTCTCCCCATGTCGCCTTCCCCTTCCTCTCGAGGGGAGGGGAGGGGTGGAGTGTCTCGTTACACTCCCTTGCTGTCCTCAGCCGCCATCCCACGACTGTCAGCTGTTCTTAACCTACGATTCTAACAGCTTGGCCTATACCAGACCGAAGCTTACAGCTCACACTCCCCCATCCATCCCAATGGTGGATACCGTCTCCTCAACGGCTAGAGGGGGTAGGGGGAGGGGGAGGAGGAAAGTGCCCAACATCTCCTTCCGACTCATTTCCGCTCTTGAGGGGGGTCTGCTGTCCTGGAAGTGGGAGTTCCCTACTCCGACTATCTCACTCTATTACTCTTAGGGGGGGATAACTGGTATCCCTCCCGCTGTCCAACAAGGTTTCCCTTGTACTCCCGGCCCACCCAGCCTGACCCGAGGCAACCTTCTTTCCCGCCATTTGGCGGGCCATGCATAGAAGGTCATTACAAATCACTGTGCTTTCTGTCTTTCCCTCGCTTATACACTGCATATAGTTTTTTTTAATCTGTTGGCCGTTTTATGCACAGCAGGTGTGTGCGTGTATTCGCCCGTTTCACGATGTCTCGCGCATGGTATTGCAATATCGCACACCAAATTTTTTCGATATCTTCCACTTGTTACCTACGCGAAGGCAGGCTCAATTTTGCTGTAACATATCACTTTGATGTCGGCCCTTTTGTGTTATTGTTTCCTATGCCTGATACCGTCACGTATTTTCAGATCATAAAGACACATACAATTAGTTTACTGAATCGGCACCTCGCAAGACCCACAGTTCGCTATACTTACTAATACTTAGCGCTTCGCAGCGTACCCCGCACCTGACACCAAAATTATGACCCCAACCCCATCTGGGTCGCGTGGGTCTCTTAAGTTACTGTGGGTCATGCAAAAATCAAGTGCTCAGTGATTAATTTTACACCGGTTCTTATATTCTAATGAATTTACATAAGGGCCCGAGTGAAATTGAACTTAATATCTACAGTACCGGTGAGGTTGAGACTGAGCGAGGAAACGGCATGATGGAACAAGGGGAACTTCACGACCACCCCATTGCTTGACTGACGGCTAAACTAACTCCCTCAAGGGGATGCCTTGGTTTCCTCTCTTTCTTCTACTACCCCACAAACTCCCCGATATTTTCCCTACTCGATGTGATTGGCTCCGGCACCTCTCCTTAGGTCTATTGGCAATGGGTGCCAATGTAGGTAACACTAAAAACCAACGAAACTTTTTGATGTCAGGGTGCGGAGGTGACGCTCTTTTTAATCTGAGAGAGGAATTACCATTACACACTCATGGCGTCAGGTGAGGCGTTCAGTGATTCTTGGGGAGCTCCTTATAAGCCCTCTCAGTGGTTTATATATATAAATTTTTCAACTCGGCAATGCTGTTGCAAATTGTCATGCGTGTTTGAATTGTATCACTTCGTTTTTTAAACTGACATTTAGAAAAGGATCTATTGACGTGACATCCAATACCAAGATGACTTTCTCAGTTTTTAACCATATTTCATGCCACTTGTGCCATAAGCAAAAGTAATTGAAATTTATTCTTCAGCTTGAGTGAGCATGTGTTAATGATCATTATGGATAAAGGGCTATAGAGCAGTAATGCTCTTTATGTACTTGATTCTAGCAAGAATACATATCCAATTACTTTTTGCTTATGACACAAGTAGCAAGAAATATTGGTTGCCAACTGAGAAAGTCACCTTGGGTTTGGATGCTACGTCAATAGATCATTTTCTGAACGTAAGTTTCAAAAAGGAAGTGATACAATGCAAACACGCGTGAGAATTTGTAGCAGCAATGTGGCCTTGAATAATGGAAGAGTAATAGGACAAGAAAAGAAATATTTTTTACGTGTTTAGTAAAGCACAACTGTGCATGAAGAAAAATATAAGTGAAATAATTCTTCCTTTTCTCCTCTCCTGTCAAATTTGCTGTACGCGGAAATACATCTCTTTAACTCCGAAAGTGTTTTTGTGTCTGACCATTTCTTGTCTTAATTTGAATACTTTTTAGCTTTTTTTCATGTCCTTTAAATTTTCCGTTTAATAGATTGTATCACTAAATACTTTCAATAACCAGTTTAGCTATTCGATTTTACTGACTGTTGTTTATTTAGAATTTATAAAAAAAATTGATATTTAACATCAAATAAAACCGCATGTAACTCTTTACATGTAAGATAATTCGTGTAAACTGTTTTGAATATTTAGATGAATACACACACAGTTTTTGCCTCATTTAAAGAATGGCAGTTCATACTATATGTCAAGGAAAACATTGCTTCTATGGCAGGAATGATTTCGTGTGAAAAAAAATAACTGGATAGATTTAATAACAAATGGAAACCTTGGAAGTGCTTTTTTTTTCTGAATGAAAATAATGCGCTTACTGTTCCACCTATGAGGAAAGCAATTGTTGAATGAAAAGGAAAACTTCCCTTTGGCCATGAGTAGGCATTAATCATTCAAAAGTTGGAGATTCATAAAAATTGAGTCAGTTTCTCATGTTGCACCAGATGATGCCGAGGTCAGCTGATGCGAAGAGACGCTGCGGAACAGCTGGACAAAGGTCGCGTTCTTCTGGGAAAGGGAAGGACTAGATCTTTCAGATGAAAAGAAACTCAGTATATATCAGAAAGAGGTTTGGTTGCCTCTTAGGCTATTTAAGGGAAAGGAGAAAGAGCTCTAATTAATTTCATTATTTTGCGTAGTGTGAAAAAAACTTTTTTATCCGATACATTAAAGCAAAAGAAAAAACAACTTATTATCTATTTTTTAACAACCTCCACCTCAAAATTAAGGTTCTTGTTTCCATTTCGGCATTCAATTAATGGTTAAACAATAAAAAAAATACACACAATCATAACAGCAACATTAACGATACTACTACTACCACTATTTACTACTGCTACTACTACTACTGATGTTGATAATAGTGGATGAGCATGACAATAATAAGAAGAAAAATAAGCTGTAATCCTGTCATAATTTTCAGGCTATGAGAGAAGACTATGAAGAGAGATGCATCCATACAATGCCATTCTACCCACGACTAATCCAAATAGTTCTAAATGATATTGTTTGGTATTTTTTTTAACGTGCATAACTGCAGATACCAATGGAATTTATTACCGTTTACTAATAGGTTTCCTACATCCCCGGTCTGTCAAGACACTTTTTACAACCAGCTTTAGTGTATAAAACAGTCAGCACAGCCTTTTGCAAAACTGAACGGAGAAAAGAAAGTAAAAAATTCTGAGCTCTTTTAATTTTGTTGCCTTGGCATTCAGTTTCATAAATCCAATGCATTAATGCACCTTCATGAAATTATTTACGGTCGATGTAAGTAAGTAAATAAATAAAGGACAATTTATAGAATGTTGGGAAGGCCGTAGTTGTGAAGGTGACTAAATAAATGATAACTTATATATCTGAAATCCTGTTACATAATCAGTCCAATATGTGAAAAAAACGTTTGATAACCAATCCCACGATTATTGATTTCTACATGCAATTTATTGTAAAAATCCCAATGTGCAATGGCTTACAAATAAATTTTCCATTAAAGAATACCACGTATATAAGTAACCTCTTATCAAATTAATGTTCAGTGTAAAGGTTTTGTGGTATTAATCTATTAAGGAATCTGTAAATAAATGACTGATGCATAACTAACCTATAAACGTATGAAGGGAAGATGTATGAAGGACTCACGCTCCACTCAAGTTAGTGGCGTAATGATCTAGGAATTATGAAAGCCACGTATTTAATGAAATATTATTGAAATGCAATGAATCTGATCTTGTAACGATTTGCCAGTGCTCTGATGTTTTACTCCCCATCTAATATGACATCATATGAATTACTTTAGAACAATGAGACGTAAAACAAGTTGCCTAAACTGAAGTCAACTCTTCAGATTAACACATTTATGTTATTTGTTAAGATCATAAGAGTATATAATCTGATATTGAGAATCACATTCACAATCTATGTTTTGATTGTAAAACATAGGTCCACTTTCGGATAAATGGTGTATTACGAAACTTTAGACCCTTTTCTTTTAAAATTATATATGTTATTTCAGCCTCAGAATTTAAAAATCCTATGCAATTATTCCAAAATTTCTTCTTACCTCATATATGCTTTTCTAAATAAAAACTCTGTCACAATAGCAAAGAAAATTGCCAAAACTCTTGCCAATCCCGTATGCAGTGACATGTTCGACTTGGTGGGAGAAGTAATTCAATTAATCAAGCATTAATTTGTTACAAAGGTCACATTGACAATACAATTGCCAGACAAAGACGTAGCTGAGCTTTCGTATTCTGGGAACGTTTAATTTATTTAGTTCCCTGGTAAATCTTATTTAATCTTTATATTATTGCTAAGAATACCACTAAGATAGGCAATGGTGTTGATAATCCTTTTCGGAGTAAGGTGTAGTTAATTCCACCGAATATCAGAGTATTATTCAGTTAAGAAAACTTTTTAGAGAAGACGAAGAATACGACAAATGTCCTTGTTCAATATTCCCGTTGAATATGTAAAGATTTATTAACTCAATTCTTTCATTATTCCTGGTAACACTTATCCTTGTCATGACATGTTTTGGTGTCCATTCGCATATTACAAACAATTAAGCCCTAAATGTGTAAAACTCAAACTTTCTTCAATGACAAAGGAAAGATGTACGCACGCACGCACTAACCAAAATGCACTTACATACATATATGTGCATAAATCTCAGAAGATATGTATGTATGTATGTATGTATGTATGTATGTATGTATGTATCAATTTTAAAGGGTAAATGGTTGTAGAATGGGATATAAAGAAAAAAAAAAAAAATTAAAATCTGGTCATTTCTACGCCTGCTACTAGTTTGGCCCACGACTGATAAAAATCAACAGTCAGTTCTGAAATGTTAAAAGGAAAGTTGTATGCTTTATTTAAAATTTTATTGGCATAACGATTTTTTTTTTTTTTTTCTTGCCGAATAATAATCCATAATCTTTTTAACACAGAATCATCCAACGTTGCCAAATAGTAGCAGCTCACATTTGAATTAAGGAAACGATCAACCATTAGAGCACATGCAAACTCATTAAACATAAAACAACGAATTATTAATAATAAATATGCATGATTTCCGTATGAAGTTCCAACAAATTTGAGCAAAATAATTGTGGCTGGCTAATGACGTTATGTTTTCTTTTCTTTTCGACGTTAAGGATAAGGAAAGTTATCAATAAGCTTATCCAAAAATCAAGATAAGGCCATCCTTCTTTTAAACGACAGTTAAAGTTTACTTTTCCTTATGACGATAAGGATAAGAAAAAAGTTATCAATCAGCTCATCCGAAAATCAGGATAAGGCTCATCCTTCTTTTAAACGACAGTTAAAGTTATCTTTTTTATATTTGTCAGAAATAGGTAGACTCTAATAACTTAACCGTGATCGGAAGAATCGTTGTTTTTTTACCGTCTCGCCCCTATTTTATATCAGTCAACTGAACATGAACTCGCTAGTCAAAGGGATGTTCTGTAGAGCGGTGCCTGCTTCTTATTTATATACACAGCAGATATAGATATATAATATATATATATATATATATATATATATATATATATATATATATATATATATATATATATATATATAGTATATATATATATATATATATATATATATATATATATATATATATATATACATATATATATATATAGATATATATATATATATATATACTATATATATATATATATATATATATATATATATATGCATATCAAACGTTACCCTTCTTGGAGGGTTAAGATCTACACATAAAAAAAAAAACAATATCCTTAAATGATTCCGTACATACCGTTGCCACTGGAAATAAGAACACACTTTCCTCTCTCTCTCTCTCTCTCTCTCTCTCTCTCTCTCTCTCTCTTTTCTCTTCTCTTCCTCTGAGCTGAACTAAAGTAAGGACACAAGAAACCCATTATTTTGAAAAAACTATACTTTATTCACAAAGCAAAGAGGATGCATTAGGTTAAATGAAGTCAATGAAGTAATCATAAAGCGAATGATAACATCAACCCCAGGCATAGACACACTAACGCCTTTACCTTATAATCAAATAGTCAAATAAACCCAAAATCCCTAAGTCATAATTAACTGTCAAGTTCCTTGTATTTTGTGACCTTTCACATATACAGCTGTAAAACAAAGAAAAATGAAAAAAAAAACAGAAAAAAAAACACTTAAATAGGCCCGCCAAATATCTATGGGGATTTCCCATGTTACACACATAATGGTACAAAAAGAAAAAACAATGGAAAAAAAAAAAAAAAAACACTCCAATATACAAGTTTACAAGTAAAATAAAAAATTCAGTACAGGGTACACAAAAGAAAAACGACAAAGTCCATTTGGGCTTTGGAAGCAATTTTTTTTTTTTTTGTTTTTTTTTTTTTTTTTTTTTTTTTTCACTTTACTGGCAACCTAGAAACACCTATAGACAGTAGCTCTTCTTCCGAACAGGTTTTGCGGTTTAATATTAAAATTGTACTCAGAAAGTAAAATCAAACCCTCCGTTCGGAACACATCCATCAATAACTTACGTCATGGGGTAAGTTCTGTGACGTATCTAGGGTCAATATTCAATGTGATCTGTGTCAGTTGGATCTCACCAACGAGGATGTTCCTTTTGTCTCCGAGAGACCTAAAGCTGATGGTGGACTTCGTAAACACTGACAGTTGGCATTCCTTTGTCTAGATAACGTCCACAAGAGAATTTAATTTGCTTTAATTTGACCTGACTAGCACGTGATCAGAAACGTCGTGAGCTACTCTACTCGGCGAAGTCGCGTGAGATTGTTTTTTCTTTTGGCAACCAATATTGTGATGGATAAGGTTCCTCTGGGCTGGCAACATCTCATTATCCACTATATTTCCCTTGATAAGACTACATGATGATATGGTGTTCATATGCTTTGTTCCTGAATCAGTTCAGTAGACTATGTTTTTGTCAGGGAAACCATGGCATACGACCCCATGTTATACAAGAACACACCAAAGCAAAAGTGAATTTGGCAATTCTACTTATACGAAGGGAAAGGGGCCAGTAATTAAGAGATTAAGAAGGGGCAAATGTTTTTTCCATAGCCATCCTATCAGTCAGTCATATGATGAGAAAGTTTGTGCTGCTTTGGAATAATGAAGCAATTTTAGTTTTACGTTATTTTCTCTTAATTAAGAGCATAAAAGTTACATTTTACTTAACTTCCTTCTGTAAAACTGGGAATGCGAGTTGGCTAGGTAAGAATGTCCCTTTGTAGCAATATTTGAAAACATGTATTGGTTATCACTGGTCCTAGGTATTTTAAAACGTGTATTGGATGTCATTGTTCCTAGATATTTTAAAACTTCTACTGGATACCATTGCTCCTAGATATGTAAAAAATACATATTGGATATTATCGTTCCTAGATAGTTTTAAAAGTTGATTGTTGATTGTTTCTTCTGTTGTTATAATTGCGTACCTTGTTTCTGTTTTTCGTAGAATTATATAGAAGCCCCTTCTTTCTAGAGGCATGGTGCATTTTAATAGGCAGGGTTGCGGTGTTTTTTCTCATTAGAATAACATTATCTGCTTACTCTATGTCTAGCAAGTCTCTTTCGGTACTCCTTGCACTTAACCTTCTCCATCATCAACAAGCACTTTTGTCATTGAAAAATCTTTTAGAAGGACTCCCATCAAAGGTGGCATAACTTTTATGTATCATCGCATTATTTCATGGATTTCCCTTGATAAGATTACATCACTCAATGTGCTCATATGCTTTGTTCCTGAGTTAGTTCAGTAGACTCTTTTTTGAAATGGACACCATGGCATGCGATCCCCTGTTATACAAGAACACATCAAACCAAACGTAAAACTAACAAATACGTATGAGAACGGAAAGGGTATTTGTTTTTGCGCTAAATATATAATAGAGTGTTTTTATGCTTTTGGTTACGAAGATAACGAAATGAAGAAGAATATAGTTTATAAAACATACTTCCCCTAACTCAGTAAATATGAAAGAAAACCAACGCATAATTGTTTTTTTAACTACCATATTGAAAGAAAGATGTTTTTCTCGTCCTTATTTGACAGACACTTACGAATTCATATTATCCAGATAGTTAATGTAGGTTATTTCTAGAATGAAGGTAATTTGGATTCGATCATAAATGCATCTCTGCACGAAATTTGACGTTCGTTATCTGAAGACTCAGTGAAGACTCGCCAGCGTAAGGATTTATTTCCGCTTCGATATCGGTTTCATTAACTCGATGATGCTAGTGCGTAAATTCGATTTTATTTTATGCCGTAACTGCTGGATCAGAAATTGTTATTCAGTTTATCCTCTATTTTCTCAAACCATAATTCTGAATCAAGCGTAATTTCCTATGAATTGTTATGAAATGAAAGCAGTTCTCAGAAGCCTTACCTATTGTTTTCTTAATACCTTTAAGAAAATGATAAAAAAAGTTTGAGAATTTTTCATGAAATTCTCTAGCAATCCTAAAAATTTAATAAGATAGAATTGTATATACAAATGAAAGCAACATACTATTCTGTAGTCAAGTTTTTATTTTTCTTAAAGAAATGCACCTCCACCTGTTATTCCATGTTTTGAAACTCAAACAAAGATTAAGTAACACAAATTAATCATTGCTCTCTCTCTCTCTCTCTCTCTCTCTCTCTCTCTCTCTCTCTCTCTCTCTCTCTCTCTCTCTCTCATGGTTGTTTTCTTAGAACTATTTGTTCCAGTTTCTCTCTAAGTTGAAAATAAACGTCGACAGAAGAAGTTTTGTCGAAAATATAATCAAAAGAAAATAGACAGTGTTCGGAAGGAAAAAAATAAAATTGAGAAAAGGCATCAAATGCAGATTATCCTGGGGTGTTATTTGCTCCAGACATGTTCTTACTACAAGACAACTTTTCTCCACCTTTGCAAAAAATATAATTCCATCTTCCTGCCACATAGCTTGCGTCTTCAGGGTAATTATTGGTTCTTCACATCTTGGGAGAATTTAATAACAGGGAACTTCATCTCTACCAGTTGGAGAGTTTTCCTCAAATCCTACAAAATTATATATATATATATATATATATATATATATATATATATATAATATATTTATATATATATATATATGTATGTATTGTAAACATACTTTCTAAATCTCCTGTAGTCTTCCAGTTGTAGCTGTGGATAAGAAACGAAGATTAACTCTTTGTTCCATTTACCGGAAGCACAAAACCACAGTTGTTCCGTCAATTGTTTTATTACATTGGGTAGACGGATTTGTAGCGTCTATTTACGTTAACAATACATCTATATACGATAATAAAATAGAATGAATGCAACAAAAAATTATTTAAACGGAATTTCAGTTGTAAAAAATAACA
>NC_061107.1:42058956-42063956 GCF_015104395.2 Macrobrachium nipponense | reverse complement strand
AGCTGATGTAGGAATTAAGATCAATTCTACTTATTCAAGAGAGGTTCTTCTTTCTACATATTATATTCATAAATATTTATATTTTCTTAAAAAGACAAAGAATATTCGTATAGTAAATTTGCCCTGTACTCGTTGTTATTGCCTAAGGACATTACCACATGTTCGATTCTTCGTGGCTCAGAGTGCACTATATTCCGAAAAATATTTCATAATAATATTCATAATAATGGCTGCTTGTGTTTAGTTGCAGCGCAGCTATTCTCTAGTGTTTGTCCAAACACGCCGCAGTCAGGATACATCGGAGCAATTTCGCTAATATCCTGCACTATTTTTGTCGCCGCAATTCTTACTTCCGTGAAACGTCATCTGTTTTGTCTGTGAAATTGTTGAAACACATAATGGCGGCACCGAATTATCAGCCATGGCTCATTCCTGCTTAACAAAGTGACTGGATGGATTATCTGCATTTCTGTTTGTCAATAATTAGCTTCTTTAGACTTCCATATTGAAAACAGATTTTAAAAACTGCAAACTTCCCATAACGGCAAAAATAATAGACTTCACATTTTTTTTTATGTGAGAGTGAAACATCTCTGTTATCAACTGAATGGCTTTGTGCTTTTGTTTTCCTTCAGTATTCAAGTCTACTGCTTTCCAGTTTGCATACTAATAAACAAAAGGATATGGATGGACGGGCGTGTCCATAAAGATTTAATTGTCACCATTTCTTTGTGAAAACTTCTCGTCGTCCTCTCCACGCTAACGAGATTGAGTGTGTTTGCCCAGCCTTCCAGCGGGTGCAAAGTGGCTGAGGCGGGCGGGTCTCTCGGGCTGAAGAGAAGATGAAACTGGACTGGAATTATTGTCCTTGAGGTTCTTATTTCTCTCTCTCTCTCTCTTTCGTATCTCACTCTCTCTCTCTCTCTCTCTCTCTCTCTCTCTCTCTCTCTCTCTCTAAAATATTTTGTATTGGTAGATTGTACCGTGTAGCTTCCAAAGCTGTAAAAAACTATAAGAAGTTGCTTGAGTTAAAATTCTGTTCAGAGTTTTAAGGAAAGCATGTCGGATATTGCTTTTGCTTAAACATAGTTATTTCGAGAGTATGTTACTTTCATTCAAATCTGTGTTTACCCCATTTACTATGATGTCATAGAGTTGGAAGGGTTATCAGAATATATCTGGTATTAATTTAGAAGTTATCATAAAATCATTAGTAGCCGAACACTTCCACTCAAATAAAAACGCTTATTTAAACAGGTTGTTCTAAATGAAGACTTTAAAAAAAACCGTAATGACAGTTTCTTTTCTTATATGGACATCTTGAGGGTGCTTTGTGAAACTGAGTTTTATATACTTAATGGCAACTCCCGATGCTTGAGGCTTAATCTGCCGTCACTTATCTAATTAGAATATAAATCACTACATGGAAACCGCATTCCCTGTCTGGCTTTCACAGGAATGATGGAGATTCAGGTAAATTATGTAAGTGTATCAATGGCTCGTTTATTTCTTTTTTTACATGTAAGCGAAGGCTTCATTTAGACATATTCGCTATTAGCCACATGTTTTACTGTCATGTATACTAAGATGGTAATTAAACATATCCATCATTATTCTCAACTTCACTAACCGTGATTTTTTCCACACCTTTGATAAGTCTCTTTGATAAAGGTTTTCTTATAATCAGCATTCAGTTCGCTTCTCTGGTCAGTATTTTGATATGATCTTGAGTTTAATCACATGGGTTTTCTAAGCCATTTTTTCCCCATTGCTTGTGTGTTTATGTGTGTGTAGTACCTAAGCAATTCCATTAAAAACGAGTTCACATTCAATATGACACTGAGCACGAAAGAACACGAGGAAAGAGCAAAAATTATATTGAAAATTATATTGTATATGTGAGAGTGTCATGGGTAGATGCAATAATATTGAAGAAGTATATTGAATAAGAAATATCTCTTTTCCAAGACGTGACTGTTTCCTGTGTTTGTGATAAGGTTTCAATGCCAGTCAGTTCTTACTGTTAACACCTCGATGAAGAAACTATTCATTTCTAAAGAAACGACACCACATGTTCTCTCATGCCAAGCTTTTGCGACATGGCGTAATACTGGATCCAGATTGCATCAGAGGATTTGTTCTAGAAGCTTCTATGACTTTACCGGAAAGGGCGTTTATGGTGAGCCAATCAGTATGCAGAAAAAAGTCCTTATATGGGAAGATGATTATACTCAATGTCGTAATTAGCTCCGTACATACAGTGGTATATCAAGGTTTCCGACGGGAGTCTCACTTTTAGGCGTCAAATGCCCATCTCGATAAATGTTGTTCTTCCCAAGATGAAGAGAAGCAGCCAGCACTTCCTGCTTGTAATTAAAAGCATTCTTGCATCCTGAGTCGAGGTGACGTAGCGAGCCTTACATACCAGCGACAAAGAGAAGTCAGCAAGTTCTTCCTGTTTGAAGACGAGGATAAGCAGTCAGAATTTATTACTTGTAAAATTAGTTTCAACCCTCCTGTCTCGTCTTTGAATCCGTGATCACCTGGCCAGCATCTTTTCTTAAACTGGATTTCTAAGCCCCCTAAGAAAATTTTAAATGTGACCAATTTCAGAGGTATTCTAAAGACATATGAGAGGGGTATTAGGGCATATTCTGAGACCAGAATTGGATATTCAGGCATTATACAGGTACCTGTGGTTCTGTTATATTGTATCAAGTAAAACCGATGTATACATTATAGTTATACGTAATTACAGAATAGGAATTACAGATATGAAACTGGAAAACATAAAGTGAGCTGTGGAAAACACATAAATTCCTGTGCGCATAGAAATTGAAAAACATAAGCATGGAAATACAAGAATAAAAAAAAATAGGCTCTTTATAGGTGCTCTTGATTAAAAATTAAATGGATGAACGAAATAATATATTGTAGTATAATATAATATTATTAATATATATAATATATAACTATATAATAATTATATATTAATATAATATATTAATATATATATATAATATATATATATATATATATATAATATAGTATATATGTATTATATATAATTATATAGATAATATATATATATATATCATAATAATATATATATATAAAATAATATAATATATAATTAATATATAGTAATATATTAATATATATATATCATTATAATATATATTATATCGTATATATAATAATATATATAATATATATTTATATATTATTTATATATATTAAATTATATATATTATATATTATTAATATAAATATTATATATAATAATTATATATATATATATATTATATATTATATATAAATATATATATATATTATTATAATATATTATAATATATAATTAATATATAATATATATATATTGTTACGTATGAGCCTCGGCCTTAAGGGGTTCAAATACGTAAATGGAAATAGTGGAGGAAAAGCAGAATAAATTACTGGAACTTACCATTAAAAGGATTTATGATGTAATTTACTCTAGGGGAAAGGTTACCAGAAAACTCAGTAATTACTTTACATCTATTTATTTACAAGAGGCCGTTTACTGGTCCGGAGAAAGAAGAATGCAGCTGGTCCACACGTGGACTAATATCTCTCACAAGAGGATGATAGTTGGCTTAAAATAAGATTCAGGTAAAGCTGGGTTTCGAAATCTTGCGGTAATGCAACACTTGCGGGTGCAAAGACTTGGACACGTGACTCAGGGAATCTGGAAAAAGATCCCAGATTAGACAAGATAAAAAAAGGACTTCTTGCACAAGTTACGATTATTCAGTTCTCTAACACTGGGGAAAAGGCACTCTAGTGTTTAACTGAGGTATGTAATGACTTCATTTGTCTGGGACAATCACACAAGGGAAGCATGCGGCCATGAGACAGTGAGAGGAAACAAAGGGATATTCAATTGAGTAGAAGTTTGAATTGTGAAAATGGGGGAGTAAATAGACACTAGGAAGTAAGTAACTGGCAATATGCTGTTTCACAAGACGTACCTGGATGCCATGATACGTGGACCTTTGCAGAAATGCGGCGTCCGGCTTTGTCTCAGGTCTGGGGCTCTGGGCGCGCCAGTAACGCCTCATTAGGACTAAGTGGGAAGGCTGGTTGGGGACATCTGTCTGAGGTCACGACTGGAGCTGACTGAGGGCGACAGCAGGTGTGTTTTCTGGGCGTTGGGGGTCAGCTTAACCCCCCAAGAGCAGGGCAATCCTGGAAACAAAACATACAGCCAGCAGAAGGTTCACAGGAAAAAGGAGCTTAAGATGTAGGCCTAATAAGTACAAGTCTACCTACATCCTTCCATTTGGGATACGTCCCTAAAGCTGACTAGAGTCTATTTTCCCCCTTCTAGCAGGAAATTCCTATCTCTGGCTGGCTAGCTTTGGTTTCCCGCCTGAATCAGCTGATATTTGGAGGAATATGGCTGCCTTTTTACAAATCAAAATATTTAACTAAATGCTGGGTAGACAAGGAGATCAATAAACATAGCAGCTCCCCCTGTTATGAAGGCATTCACTCCCTTTCGGGCGTGAAGGCCTTGGCTTAAATAAGTTGATCGTCTCGACTACCCAGTTCTCCTACTCTAACTGAGGTTTTTTTAGAGCAGCGATACGGCTAACTACAGTGGCCTACCTAACTTATAGGTGGAGATGCTAAGTGTACTAACTTATTGGATCAATGTAGTCTAACCTAAGTAAGAACTACTGGTTGTCTATGACGACAATCTACTCTACCCCTAGGTAAGGTTACTTGAAAATTCTACTTGCTACTACCCTAATGCCCTGGTGCTAAATCATTAGCCTAACCTACTCATTACAGTTAATTAGAGACGCAATCATTCCAGAGTGTGGTACGCACAGCAGTGATGTGTCGACTGAATTGTTAAAATACATGATGTGAGGCAATGATGCGTGAGGATGATGAGTGATTAGTGGAGTACCAGGATGGAAATGTAATGAGGTAATTATGACATTTACATGAGG
>NC_061107.1:42041456-42053956 GCF_015104395.2 Macrobrachium nipponense | reverse complement strand
ATCATTCCTTTTATGAAGAATTGTGAATTAAAATGAACAGATGAATCATTTTGTTCATAATAAGCTTATAAATAGATCTCAATTGAAAGTATTATTTTACCGAGTCCGTGGATGGCGAGTTTTAACTATGCAGAAAACAATAGAAGCCCGCATGCTTAAGTGCAGTTAAGCCTTCTGTCGGAACACTTTCTGAAATGTTTATTTATTCTTAACTTACTTCTTTATAGAAATTAGTTAAGAATATATTAATTAGGGTGACGTATTAAATTTGCGCAAGAATTGTTTTACAAAAATAAAAATTTATGAAAGTTAAAAAAGACTAGAAAATGCATAAATAGTGCCATGATATACCACTGGTCAATCGATCGGCGAATTTCGAAAACTCTGAACCTGGTCTTTACATGGATAGGAGACCACCAAGAAATGCCACACACCACCAGCGCATAGGTCCCCTAAGCCGAGGGTAGTGCTAGCAACCTCATCCTACTCATACTTTCTTAAGGATAAATCCATCTGGAACTATTCACTACAGAGGAAAAGAAGTGTTAAGAAAAATTAACATTGAAATCAGTGAAAAGTTTGCAGATTATACAACGTAGTGAGAGGTGCTTTATCCCAGTTTCTAAAAGAAGAATGATTTCACAATTCATTCATTTTACAAATGGAGCATCTGTGCAATGCATGAATGAATAATGAAGTACAGCACATTTTGCCCCAGTGGAGGTTCCCCATTGGCAACTTTTTTCTTACGTCGACCATAATAATTCCATTTAGTGTTGATGGCTTTTACACTTGAGTAGACATTGATAAGATCTCGGGGGTTAGTGAAGTATTTCATTACCCCAGAACCAAAGATACTATAAAGTACACAAAGATTCTCATGCTAGCCATATGAGACTTACCAAGGCGCTAGTAGAGACAACTGGCGGCTGTAGTCAAAATTAAAAAGCATGACGTCATAAATCCTAACCAATGGGAACGCGATTTTCCACATGATTGACGAATAGTACCATTCGTTTACATATTGTCCGGAAGATTTAATTTGGCTGCGGTTTATGTAGCTAAACTTAATTTTTTGTGGATCTAATTTTGAGTTTATTAAAACATACCAGTTAAAAATGAATATTATACTTGAAATTTATAAGAAATAAGACTGTATTGTGCTTGCAGTGCTGAAGGCCCTTAAATAATTCGTTAGTAGTTTCCCCACATTGTCCCCGGACGGTTTAGGCATAGAGGCACGGCACATTTGCAAATTCAACAATGCCAAGTGGAAATACTTGCCACGCTGCTAGTTGCAGAGAAACAGGACCTCAACCAAATACTAATAGTCCTTTTCATCGCTTTCCTGCCAACAGGAAATGTGTGTGTGTGTGTGTGTGTGTGTGTGTGTGTGTGTGCCGTGCGCGCGCGTGTGTGTAATATATATAATGTGAAATATATGAAAATCATGGATTTGGTGTTTTTTGTTGTAATTTTTCTCATTCATATAACTAGGAATTTTCTATGTGTTTTTCATTTAGAGTAGAATTAAGAAATATTTTTCTGTGACTATTTCACCACAAAGGGAGTTCCACATGTCCTGAAATTTGTTCGAAACTGAGCGGATTTGCAATATTTATAGAAATATCTTTTTTGTATTCCCGGCTTTTTAAGATAAATTAGAAAATGGTAATAATATAATGGAATTTCCTATAGTATTCAACACTTCTAAAATACTGTTATTATCATTATTAATATCAATAGACTAAGAGCTTACATTAATGTAATTAGCAATAGATTATTTCACCATTTAGAACAATGCTGTGAAAGCTGTAAACATTGTTCCTGGTATTCGAGATTACTCTTCATTCCTTGATGCTTCAAGAAATATGTACAGCGGATCATTTCAATGGTGACATGTATTAGTTAAGGTAACATTGTAGCAAAACGATAGCATTGTACCTTAAAAAATCAAATTATTTATTGCCACTGTTTTCTCCGTACGAGCCTAATTATTAAAATATTTGTTTAAGTCATTAGAGATTTAAATTTTGCGCATAAATTCCTTTGAATTTTGTTTGTTTTGATATCTGATTCGCACCAAATTTTGATAAATGATAACTCAAAATATTCCTACTCCTTTTATTTTAGCTTTCAAAGTGTAATTCAGTGGCTTTAGCATTTTTCTTTTTGTCTAATTTTGCTATGATAAAATTACAAAAGATTTCAAGAAACACGAAATAACGATAGGCTAAATCCTGTTTAAGTCAACATAGAAAGATATAAGAGTTTTTTTCATGATATGAAAACACATTATAAACCAATAATAAAGTGCTAATACATAATTGGAGAAGTTAATGTATTTTAGGCCGATGGTGACACAATATTCCCTCCACAAAGTTTGCTTTGTGCGGAGCGTAGTTGTAAAGACACCACAGATATTTCTCAACAAGGCGTTGATGGCTTTGTGACAGCTAATAGTTCCGGAATTTCTCTGCTTCTGTCTAGTTCCAGTGAAATATAGAGGAATTACAAGAGAGTCTGGACGCTATATTACTTCACTTTTCGTTTTATATTTTATCTCCATAAGGAAAAGGACTTTGTTGACGAAGAGCTAGGGTTGTTCATGTCTTCTCTTCCTGTTTTCCAGATACCTTAGCAAACGAACGTGATGCTTTTAGTGTGTTTATATTATACAGCTCAGCGCTTACTTTCTGCACTATGTGGGAAAGAACAGCAATACTAGGCCTGTTTTTTTTTAAATATATATAAGAGAAATATTATTTCTTTTTCGTCGTGTATTCATAAAATCAAGTGATTTGACCTTAAGGAGCCTGTTATTGACTATTCTGTGACTCTCATGGTCAACTTATTTCCGTGGACTGGAATCACAGGCAAAGAATAAAAACGGAAAATTGAAACGAGGAAAGGAAGGAGGGGAGGAAATAACAAAGGGTGCAAGAAAGGGAGAATTACCTCTTTCTACTGCTCCACAATCTGTTAACCTTGCCCTTTGGTCATTCCTTGAACCTCTATCCCCATAGTACGTCTCCCAGCGTGGTCTTCATCTCTCCTTAACAGGTGTCCATATCAACTCAGCCTCCCCTAATGCACTTTCTTTTGATACTTCCACCACCTTACTCGAACCCTCATGTAGTCATTTCTGATCCTATCCTCTTCTGCCACCTCAAGCATCCATTTAAGCATTCTCATTTCTGCCACATCTATCTTCTCCTCTGTCTTTCTCATGCTTGCTGTTTCCGTACCATACAGCATTGCTATTATTACCATCGTCTTGTGAAATTTTTCCTTTAACCTCAGCGGTACTCTTTTGTCACAAAGAACTCCAGGGGCCGCTCTCCAGTTGTTCCAGCCTGCCTGTACCTGATGTTTTAATTATTCTTCCATATTTCCTCCAGTGTTAACAAAGGATCCAAAATACTTCAACTTATCAATTCTCTTTATTTGTCCTCCACCAAGCTGAATACTTTCTCTATCATCCCCTCATTGGTGGTACACATAATTGTCTTGGATCTACTTATTCTCATTCCTCTGTCCTCCATTACTTGTCTCCATCTTTCCAATCTCATTTCCAGATCTTCACTGAACTCTGCACACAGAACAGTATTATCCACATGCAATATGTTCCATGGTACTGCCTCCTTTACTTCCTCTATTATAACATCCATCACTATGTTAACCCTCTTACGCCGACTGGACGTATTTTACGTCGACATTTTTTGTCTCTCAGGTGCCGACTGGACGTATTTTACGTCGGCATACAAAAGTTTTTTTTTAAATTCGCGGAAAAATACTTATAGGCCTACCAGCCTAAAATTTTTGAGGCGCCTTGGGGGATGTTGGGAGTTCACGGATCAAGGCCTTGTTTTGTTTTGAAGCGTGACCCAAGTGCGCATGCGCGATATCCCTTCTTCTCGTTCCAGCCAGCATCAGTGGCGCATCTTTCGTCAAAAGCGTGTTTTTCTGGACTTGTGCGAGACTTTTGAGCATTTGTGTTGCTACAGGACATTCATAGAGATGTCTCAACGACGTGTGAACCGCGAAAGGTGCGTTTTACCCGTTGGAAGGGATCGTGTAAGGAGAGTTTTGGACCTAGATGCTGGCGAGGGGATAAGCACCCAGCATGACGCCGCGCCTCAAGGCCGTTCTGTATGGCCACGTGTGGCAGAAAGTGTTTCAGGAACACAGTGTATGCCTTTGGTTACCCCTAGGAAGCATGTGGGCGTCCTTAGGGGCATTCGTAGGCATTTGGGGGGAGGCCTCCAACCAAGGGACATAGATGAATATCTTTCGGAGCTTGATCGGGAAGAACATGTCGCAAAGTCCTCATTTTGACGGAAGGATGGTCATCGAGTGATGAGGACATTCAGTCCCGATGAAAGTGAGGATGAATATATGCCCCCAATGTCCGTTCGAGGCTCATATCCCGAAAGTGAGCTCGAATTCAGTGGTTTCAGTGCTTACGAGGGGGAATCTGACGGGAGGGGGGAGGATGGGGATATGAAGGGGTCTCGTTTTTATCGGCGCGGAGGACGATACAGAAAGTGGAAGGCCTAAGTGAGGGTGATGGGTCCAACGGGGGAGGGGTAGAGTGCAATATTGTGCACAACGCACGGGCACGTAGAAGGTCGGCTCGTCGCGCCAGCCATGGTGAAGTTCGGTCGTCAGAGAGTGACGAGGGGTGGATGGAGGACCCCACCCCTCCTAACATGCACCCCTTCACGGCAACCCCTGGGCTCACCGTACCAGTACCCCTGACTGTTTTGGGGTTCATCCAGCTTTTCCTTACGCGGGAATTGCTGGAATACCTGGTGCACGAGACAGTGGACTACGCTCGGTACTGCCGGTATGAACTAAGGACGACCTTGTCGTATTACTGGCGGGGTTGCAACCTCATTGACATGGCGCATTTTTTGGGGCTCCACATTCATTTTGGTATGACACCTGCTTCCGACGTCAGGCAATATTGGAGGAGGAATTATTTTTTATATATGCCTAATATGCCTGGCGTTATGTCCCATGATAATTTCCTGGCGTTGGACAGGTACTTCAACGCCTTCAACTGAAGGGCCATACCCCGGAATAACAGTGATCGCCTCATTTTAGTGCGCCCAGTGTTGGATTATATCCGTGATCGGTGTAGAAATCTTGTGATTCCTGGAAAGAACCTGTCTTTGGATGAGGGGATGATGCCTTACAAAGGATGTATTAGTATAAAAAAAGTGTATAAACCCAAGAAGCCGAAGAAATATGGTGTGAAATTCTTTCTTATTACCGAGGCCAACACTGGATACGTCGTGGACTTTTCAGTGTCCATCCGGGGTCTTCTCCATGCTGCGTGACACTGTATTCAGTCTTGTGGGACGTTTCCGTTAACCAGGGATCTCACCTGTTTATGGATAATTATTATAACTCGGTATCCCTGGCCAGGAACTGTATGAAGCTGGTGTGCACGTCAGTGGTACCCTTCGGTTGGTGCGTGGGTCCCCGAATGTCCTCAAGAGGTTCGCTAGTCATCCGCAACACCTGGCAAGAGGAGAGGCAGAGTGGCGGCGGAAGGGCGCTGTCTTCGTCATCTGTTGAAAGGGTGTCCGACTCGTCCCCATGATTACAACGAGTCATGAACCCATCCAAGAAGAGATCGTACACCGGAAGAAGACACGTCGACAAGGGCCGAGTTGTGTTTGAGGAGTTTCGTATCGAGCGGCCTACGTCATTGGGCACTACAACAGGCACATGAGGAGTTGATCTCTTTGATCAGCTCATCCAGTATTATCCCTTCGCCAGGAGAACCAGCAGGTGGACACAGAAGCTCCTCAAATACATCCTTCAGTTGGCCCTCCAAAATGCCTACATACTGTACTGTGGGTACCGTGGGTGACAATCTTCCGAGGTTGACCCACTTACAGTTCCTAGAGGAAGCCAGGAATGCCCTCATCAACTTCGATCCCGATGAGTGGCTATCCATAACTGACCCCTCCCCCGAGCTGCAGATCTGCCCCTAGCGGAAAGGCAGATAGGAGGGGGCCAAAACTTCGGTCGACCTGCCGCCGCCCCTGCTGACGACGCCCCTGCTGCCGCCGCCCCTGCTGACGACGCCCCTCTTGCTGCCGGCCCCGCCACCACCGCTTCTCGTCGGGTAGTGGACCCTGTGTGTCGGCTGCAGCCAGGGGATCACATACTGGAGGCCTTAGAAGGGCGAAGGCAGAAACGGATGCCGGGTGTGCCATATGAATGGCAGAAGGAGAGACACCGGTTCTTCTGTCGTCTCTGCAAAGTTGCTCTTGCAGGATAGGGGAGAGTGACCGAAAATACACACTAAGGTCACGTATTGGAGCGCGCACCCTAAACCGACAGCGGAGGGCGCATTGGGCCGCCGGGTCCATCAGCAGTAAGGGCGCGCGTCTCCCTCCTCCACCTGTACCTCGTCATGTCGAGTGGAAAAAAATGCAAGACTCTTCAATGGAGGAGGGAGAAAACAAGAATAGAACGAAGAGTCAGGATTACGAGTGAGTATTCTGCATTTACTTTTATATTTATTTTTATATTTATTACAATTTTTTACATATCCGTATCTACGCATGATAAAATAATAATAAGACATTTCATTGTATGCGAAAAGAGAAGTGTCACCTGCATTCCTTTTATTTATGTATTGGTACCAGAATATATATATATAAGGATATGCCATGTTATCTATATGGATATCACTCCTTACTTTTCGTATTCTTGTATACATATTAATTATATAAGATATAATATATCTATATATATATATATATATATATATATATATATATAGATAGTATATATATATATATCTTATATATATATATATATATCTATATTATAGTATATATATATATATATATATATATATATATATAGAGTTATATATATTATATAATATATATCATCCTATTATTTATATATATATTATATATAAATATATATTGTCATATATATATATATATATGTTGTATATATACTATCACTATTCTATCTAGATATATATATTATATATATATATAATATATAATACATATATATATATATATATATATATATATCTATATATATATATATATATATATATATATATAGGATAATCTATCTATCTATATATACATATATATATATATAATATATATATATAGATATATATCATAATTATAATCTATATATATATATATAGATATAGATAATATATATATATATATCTATATATATATATATATATAATAGATATATATATATATATATATAATATATATATATAATATATACTATCTATATCCATATATATATATATATATACTATATATATATATTGAATATATCTATATATATATATATATATATATAAGATATATATATATTCTATAACATATTAGTTTTTTTTTTTGGGTAAGCAATTACTTACAGTCTAGTAAAATATCATCATTTCTTTCAATATGCACTTTAAAACAAATTGCAAGTCTCTAGAACAATGTCTCGATTTATGGTGAATAATTGAAAAAATAAAAAATATTTTTATTCCCTCCGCGCGCCGATTCTCGGCCGAAAATCTCCGAAATGCGTAGGTCACATTCTCCTAATATTTGTGCCTTTTCATATTAGGCGCCTTTTTTTAGAGTTTTTATATATGATGTGCGCAAATAATTACAATATAACAAAAAATATTGGAAGGTTGTAGCATTTCTCATTTTTCTGAAATATTTGCATATAAGTACGATACGCAGGAAAAAAAACTACGATTGGTCAACTTTGACTCAACCAAAATGGTCGAAAAACGCATTTTGTAACATAAAAATCTTACAGTCTAGTAATATTCAATCATTTATCTTCACTTTAAATCAAATTGCAAGTCTCTAGAACAATATATCTATTTATGGTGAATATTTGAAAAACAAATATTTTTATTCCCTCCGCGCGCCTATTCTCGGCAACGAATCTCCGAAATGCGTAGGTAACATTCATTCTTAATATTGTGCCTTTTTCATTATTTACGCTTTTTTTTAGAGTTTTATATATGAAAAATTTGCGCATAATTATGCACAATATAACAAAAAATATTGAAAGGTTGTAGCATTTCTCATTTTTGAAATATTTGCATATAAATTACGATAATAGGAAAAAAACATCGATCGGTCAAATTTGACTCAAACGAAATGGTCAAAAAACGCATTTGTAACATAAAAATCTTACAGTATAGTAATATTCAATCATTTATCTTCACTTTAAAACAGATTGCAAGTCTCTAGAACAATATTTTCGATTTATGGTGAATATTTGAAAAAAATATTTTTATTCCGTCCGCACGCCGATTCTCGGCATCGAATCTCCGAAATGCGTAGGTCACATTCTCCTAATATTTGTGCCTTTTCATATTACGCTTTTTTTTAGAGTTTTATATATGAAAATGTGCGCAAAAAAACATGCACAATATAACAAAAATATTTGAAGGTTGTAGCATTTCTCACTTTTTTTATATTTGCATATAAAAAAAATTTTTAAACAAAAATTCGACATTTGGTCAACTTTAACTCGTCCAAAATGGTCGAAAACTGCATTTGTAAGCTAAAACTCTGTTACAGTATCGTAATATTTCCATCATTTAACTTTATTTTGAAACAAATTGCAAGTCTCTATAAACAATATATTCGATTTTATTGTGAATTTTTAAAACAAAAAAATATTTTTTTACGTCTGCGCGCTATGAATTCATGCATCATTTTGTGATATATTTTTTCTAATGTGTTGCTTTTATCGTTTTACATGTGTTATATACCAAAAATTATCGCAATTTAGTGTAAATTACAACGAAAAAGAAAAAAAAGTAACTTGTTACCTTTAACCGTTTTAACGCACAGCGCGATTTGAATACAATAATATATGAAATTTCGTTTTTGTGCAATCATATATTGCATTATTTATATATGATAATGATAATTTTTTTCATTTCTGATGGTTGTATACTAAACTTCAAGCAATGATAAAAAAAGGAGTAAAAAATGAACTCTTAATCTTGAAAATTAGGCGCGCTGTGATTTTTTGAAAAAAATATTTTTCACTTCCGCGCCTCCAATCCCATCCCCCTCCGGCATACGGGAGTCATTTTTTTATTTACCGCTCCGGCGTAAGAGGGGTTAAAGATAAATGGGCATCAGAGCCGACCCTGGTGTAATCCTCCTTTCACCTTTCACCCAAAAACTGTCAAAAAAAAAAAAATCCCCAAAACACTGCTCATCATCTGGTAAATACATTCTGGTACATCTCTTGTATCAGTCGCACATAGTTCTCTGGCACCATCTTTTCTTTCAGACTCCTCCGCACCTCTTGTTTTGGGACTCGGCCATAAGCCTTTTCCTGGTCGATGAATACCATATGTAAGTTCCTTTGCTTTTCCCCGAATTTCTCCATTAGTTGCTTCAGGCAAAATATACCATCTGTTGTTCCCCTTCCCATCATAAATCACATTTGCTCCTCATCTATTTGCACTTCTTCTCTCAGGCTAGCACCAATCATCCTTTCCAGTATCTTCAAAGTGTTGGACATTATCTAATACCCCTATAGTTACCACACTTTTGGACATCGCCTTTCCCTATAAAAATTGGGATCAATATACTCCAACGCCACCCTTTTGGTATCTTTTCCTGTTCAAGGATCTTTATCATAAGATCGTATAGTATATCCACTCCTTCATCTCCTGATGCTTTCCATGTCTCCACAGGAATTATGTCTGGTCTGGTTGCCTTCCCATTCTTCATCTTCTTCAGTGTATTTAGTACCTCTTGCCTAGAAATCCCCATTACCATGCCAATGTTCACTTGCCCATCCCCTCTTATTAGTCTATCATTTTCTTCATTTAAGAAGTGTTCGAAATATTCTTTCCATTTCTTCACAATGTCTTCCTCCTTTCTAAGTACTGCACCATCTTGATCTTTTATTTGTTTCATATGTGTAATATCTTTGGTGCTCTTATTTCTATCCTTTGATAGCTTGATCATCTTCTGTAATCCATCCTTTGTCCCCAGTTCATTATACACATCATCATACGACTTTGCTTTAGCTTTGGCTACCACCTTTTTCACCACCTTGTTTTTCTCTCTGAACCTATGTCTGTCCATCATTGACTGTGACTCTTCCCATCTTTTCTTTGCCTTCTTCTTATGTTTCTACTACTTTTTCAATGTCTTCATCCCATCACCAACTCTCCTTTCCTTCCTATATGATATGAGAGGTCTCTCCTAGCAGCTCCTTTCCATGCCTTCTCATTACTTCTGCATTTGTTCCCACCATTCTTGAACATCTTCAATTCCTATATCAATATTCTCCAAAACCCTCCTCTTAAACTCTCTCTTCCTATCCTCTTCCCTCACTTAATTGTACCATTTAATTTTCCTTATCCCTTTAGCTTTGGTTTTTCTTTCCCTTTATAGCTTTAAATCCATACATAGCAGTCTGTGTTGGGGGGTTACATAGTTGCCTGGAATAACTTTGCAGTTCTTAACCTCCACCAGCTTTATCTTTTTATATAGAAAGTAGTCTATCTGGGAGCATCTTCCCCCACTCCTATATGTTATTTGGTGTTCCCTTTTCTTCTTAAAGAATGTGTTTACTATTGCCATGTCGAATGACACAACAAAGTGCAATACACTCTCTCTCCAATTCCATGTCCCCATGCACCCGACAATCACCTCATTTTACTTCCGACATGGCCATTAAAATCTGCGCCCGCTATCACCCTCTTATGTTCTTCCAGTTCTTGCATTACTCCATCCATATCTCTCCAGAAATTTCCTTTCTCTTCTGCTGAGCAAACCAACTTGTGGTGCATATGCACTTATAATATCCAGAATCTCTCCTCCATAACATATCTTCAATCTGATAAAACATTTATTCTTTCTGTGCACTTCTATCACTGTATTCTTTAGTTCACCAGACAGTACTATACCAACTCCATCTCTACCTTGTCTATTTGCTCCACTATAATATAGCTTATATCCATCACCCAACTCTTTAGCTTTATTTCCTTTCCATAGCGTTTCTTGCTCATACATAACATCTACTTTCTTTTCTCTCATCAAGTTAGCCAATTCTCTACCTCTCCCAGTCATGGACCCAATATTAAGCTTACATACTCTGAATCCAATGTGAGCTTGCTTCTTTAGCTTCACCCGTTCCTATTGCAGTAGCCCTAGCCTTATCACAGAGTTAGGGCGGATGTCTCATTGCGTAGGTTATGGAGTACGCCCGAGCATTACCTCTTTCCATATTTGGGCTCATTCTATTTTTAGGTTTTAGCACAGATTTTTACAGCCAGATGCCCTTCATGACACCAATCCTCCCTATTTTATATATCTTATATATATATATATATATATATATATATATATATATATATATATATATATATATATATATGATATATATATATATATATAATTATATATTATATATATATACATATACTAAGTATATATATATATATATATATATATATATCATATATATATTATATATATATAATATATATATATATATATATATATATATCCATATGTAGTAGGCGGGCGACCAATACGTCGCTGATTTTATGCAGGTGACAGTTGACCCACCGAGGATGGAAATTTAGTCATTCCCTGGTGTTTTGGGCCTCATTAGCACCCGTCTGGCGATGTGTCCGGTGGTCTTATAACATCGACTTCCGACTCATTTCCGTATTCCATAAGCACACTCCTCTAAGACAGAATACAAACCACGCACCAAGACACCTATGTGGTGAGAATATAAATAAGTGAGTTATCCACACCGCTTCGCCTCCCGTGCCAGAATGATGGTATGTGCGGATATCTTTCCTGTTTTGTGTTTTCAGGTGCTACTGAAAACAGTGAGCCACTCCAGAAATCCGCCCAACATATTGAAAAACTAATTAGCAACTGCGTATGGAATAATCCTGGCTTACCAACAATGTATTGAACCTCTCTTACTATCCCCCTGCAGAAGAACAGACGGTCTTAAATTTCGCTTTTCATTCGCAATAAAATCAAGCCCCAAGAGTAGTCCTAATTTTTGGGGAGCATTCGATAAACATTTTGCAAAAAAACAACAATGGCCAAAAAGATGTATGTCTCTAAGGCATTTTGCTAAATGCCTTGAATTAAACGAAAAAAGAAAAAGAAAAATAGAAAAAACTCGCTCTATAAAGGATTCCATAATTCTTTAATTAGCCTAAGAAAAAGGGAGGATATAACAATCACAAAATCAGACAAAGACGGGAAAATATTCCTCGTAGATAAGGAGACGTTCATCGGTGAAGTTGAAGAACTTTTAAACGATGCGCAGACCTAGGCTAAATTACCGAAAGATCCCACAATAAACATTGCTGTCTAATTTAACAAATAAGTCAGAAACATATAGGGTAATAAGAACATAGAATTACTAGAGTCGTTCAATATAATCAACCACTCTTTCCCCTACTTCTATGGCCTCCC
>NC_061107.1:42028956-42036456 GCF_015104395.2 Macrobrachium nipponense | reverse complement strand
AGAAAGGGAGGTAGGCATAAATGCTCCCAGAATGTAGAAACACACCACAAACATCATATATATATATATATATATATATATATATATATATATATATATATATATATATATATATATGTGTGTGTGTGTGTGTGTGTGTGTGTGTGTGTGTATCACTCTACAAAAACAATTTCCTTTAATATCTAATTCGCTCTACCCAGAACATTTGATTACTGACGCAATTAGCCGAGCTAAAAAGATAACGAAATGAAAAGTCAAGAAACGTGTATCAATGCCCCTTTACGATGTAATCTCAAAAGTAGGTGATTATATAAATAAGCACCAAAAGGACATAGAAATAATTTATACTTACAAAAACACTTTGGCAAAAGCTCTTACAAAGAATAATAACAGTACCAAGGTTCCTTGTCAGGATTGCAGTGTTGTTACTACGAGGAAAGTGGTAAGGGATTCTTAGAGGTCAGATTAAGGGAACACAGAGGGGCCTATGATCTTCATGCACAGGGCAGCGCTTTGGTGGCTCACAGTTTTCATTTAGACCACAGAATCAATTGGGATGGTGCACAAATTATTTTTAAAAGCGACGATTCTCACGTGAGAAGACTAGTTGAAGGCGCCGCTATAAACATGGGAATATCTTTTGAGGATAATAAGTCGTTTACCAATGAAGACCCTTTTATAAACAGTTTCATTGCCAGGCAATACTTAAAAGAATTTAATTTTAAAACTGAGGTTGACCATGTGAACCCTGATCCTCTGCTTCCTTCTCCCCTCTCTTCCAGATAAGCCGACGTCACAGCGGATGTTTCCGACTATGGCAACCTATGCAGTGCAAGCAGGAGCAACTTCGCAGGCTCGGAGATCGAGGAGGTTGGCGCAACTGCCTGTTGAGTTTGGGATTACCTAAAACACGAACCAGCACTTCAATGATGGGCTGTTATTATTTTCTCGCACCGCCCACCTTTTTAGATGCTCTCGGAGGGAAACTATCCTCTTCATTACATTTTAACGTCACACTGATGAGGAACACCGTTCAGGTGTTCGAAAGTCTTTGTTTTATATTTTTACATAGAAATATATTTTATATATAATTGTGGATATTTTTTAAGCAATTTGTTTTCACGGAATTGTGAATTTCTTAACAACAACAATAATAATAATAATAATAATAATAATAATAATAATAATAATAATAATAATAATAATAATAATAATATAATAATAATAATAAAATACAATTCATTTCTAAAATATTGCCGTTATTTCTTATAGGACAGAGTTTCTGTAAATAGGTACATTATTATGTGTGTGTATATTCGTGGTTTGGTTTTTAAGGAAAAACCACCATTCTATTATCCTTAGATATCTTAATTCCACAACACCGCTTGAACGCCTGTATGATCTAATTTCATGACAATTTTGTGATTACGGACGATAGTTCACAAACATTTACGTACACACTCTTACTTGGTAGTCATCAAAATGATCAACTGCCTTTCCTTCTGTTCGTTTTTTTATTTCACATTTTTCATGATTTTCATGAGTTTTCGAGTTAAATAGCTGACTCTAATTTATATTAGCGTTTGTTGCGATTACTTAATCGTCTTTAAATTTTTTTTTACAAAAATTAATAGCTGATCTTGGGTATTTTGCCTGTTTTCGTGTTCAAATTGCTTTCCTTTTATTATTACCTCTACCTTTCCTAAATATAAAACTAGATATATAACTATTGCTGTAATGCTGTTTTTATAAAGATCAGGGACATTTCCAAAACCTTCGTTCTGAAAATCTAGTGTTCCCCGTTTATCATATAATCACGTAGCACTTTCATATACTCGTATTCCTTCCTTTTTTAATTATACTGTGTTTTTCTTATCAATTCCATATTTTTGTTAACATGAATCACGGCGAACTGTTTCCTGCATTTCAAGGACTCGTATTCATTTCATTAATCATTGCCAACAGAGCAACTGTAAATCCTTCTGGCTGCCTCTCCCAGATAAATCCTCTCGCACAAGGGGAAATAATCCCTTAGAATTTCGTACATAAGCCCACCACCCCCCCCCACCCCCCCCACCCCCAGCTGTCCCTTAAACAACTCGCTGCTTCTTCGTCCATTCCTTTACTTTTCTTTAGAAAACAATCCTACAAAATTTTTATATATATATATATATATATATATATATATATATATATATATATATCTATATTATATATAAATATAAATATTATTATATATATCTATATATATATATATCTATATATATATATATTATATATATATATATATATATATTTATATATATATATCATACATATATATCTATATATATATATATATATATATATATATATATATATATATATACTATATATATATATATATATATATATTATATATATATATATATATATATATATATATATATACGTGTGAGTATGAATTTATATGGTGCATGAATTTGTATCCAAAGAAGATTTTAATAATTTCTTTTTGTCGATAATTTTGTATTTGTAACCAATTGTTCTTTCTTTTCCTTTAAGTCCCTTGCTTCCTAAAAAAGAAAAAAAAAAGAAAATAAGATTCCATAAAATAAAAAGCAATGGTAGTAATAGTTTCGATGACGATAAATTTTCCTTGTTTTGAGAATAATAGATTATTGGAGAAACAAATCCACAGTTATGTAAATGTACATATATTTAAGTTTAAAATATATGTAAATTTACATAACTGTGGATTTGTTTCTCCATTTGAAGACTCGTGCTACTATGAGGAATTTTTAATAGATTATTATTAGGATAAAATACGAAAGATATCCCTTTTTATATCTGTTATTATGTGTATGTAATATAAAATAAAAAAAGATTGAGTAAAGAGATAGCAGATGAGCTAATGAAACGATGCTCGTGTCTTCTTGTTTTAAAACAAATAAATAAAAAAAAGAGATGGAGAAATTTCCACAAATGTATCAAAAAGAACAGTGAAAAGTCTGTCATTAAATGGTCATAAACTTTAAATCCATTTGGGTGAAATCGATAGAGGTTTCCACCTAACATTTGTCCAGACAAATATCTATATGTCAAGATTATGACATATCGAACAGCTATTGTTTATTCATACATCACGTCTATAGAAATGAAAACTTTATTTTGTTGGCCTAGCGCCTTTTATAAATCATGTTGCTCATCTCTGCTCAAACAGGGTGATGAAATGACTTTACCACAAAGGAGGAGGTTTTCTCATTAAAATAAGACTGGAAAAAGTACAAAACTATTTGGAAAGAAATTTATAGCCTGTCCAATGCTTAACAATATTATAACCTAGTAAAAAGAATAGGAAGAAGCAGAAGGTTTTTGTTATATCCATATTACATTTCTAGGGTAATGTAATATGGACAATATGATCCTATATAATCCTACAGTAACAGCATCTCTCATGACGAAAATCCTGAGCAGCACCCGTCTATAAAAGGAAAGGTTAATTGAGATTAAATATAATGTATAGTTTGGGTCATATCTTGTTCACAGGATCTGAAAAAACACCAAACTTTTCAATATTCTTTAGGAAACGAGCGCGTTCATTTGAGGGGTTTCAAAAGATATATAGTTCTCAGCTTAAAAGACACATCAGCAACGTTCAACCAAAAATCTTAATTTTACTCGTAGATAAATAAATAAAAAAAAAAAACTATATTCAAGGATATTGCAAAAGATGAAATAATTCGTTATTCTCTAATAAAAATTTTCATATCGTTAGCCAATCACACATTCTGTAAGAATATATCATGAATTTTACTTCAAATATCTCAATTTCTCGAAAAATTTGCTTATAAAACTGAACCGAAACTATTTATCAATCTGTCTGTCTGTTTGTCTGTTTGTCTGTCTGTCCGTCTGTCTGTCTGTCTCTCTCTTAAAATATATATATATGTATATATATATATATATATATATATATATATATATATATATATATATATATATATATATGATATATATATACATATATATATTTGAAGAGAGAGACAGACAGACAGACAGGCGGATAGACAGACAAACAGGCAAACAGGACAGACAGATTGATAAATACGTTCAGTTCAGTTTCGGTTCATCTTCATTCATATCTCGGATACATAAGTAGAAAATAAATTACATCGATATAAAATACACTCGTCGGAACATGCACCTTCACATAAAATTCTCATGGAATTTAACCTATCTCGGTACATATTCCTCCATAAAGCATAGAAAAAAAACAGACAGGATATCACATAAACCTTCAAAAAACACTCCAGTCCTATCAGCTTTCTAAAATTTATATTTAACATTTTAGATACAAAGTCAGAAGGAAACATAAAAGCCATGAAAGACAACACAAAACTGCGGCTCAATAATAAAAACATAACTACAAACTAAGCACACGCATAATAAAATTTGTTCATCTGCTTCTCACGATTTTGAACAAAACAAACTCTTGCTGAAATGGCATCTTTATAAATATATAATAACGAATCTAGGCTACATCATAAAATGGTTTTTGGGTTTCGTGCACTTTTTCAAAGAAAACTAAGGATAAATGAAAAAAGCATAACATCATTTCAATAAAATCACATTGTTTATATAACAGCCGCAAAACTTACAAAATCTTATAAATTATATATATATATATATATATATATATATATATAATATATATATATATATATATATATATATATATATATATATATATATATATATATATATATATATATATATATATATATATATATATATATATATATATAATATATATACATATATATATATATATATATATATATATATATATATATATATATATATATATATATATATATATATATATATATATATATATATATATATATATATATATATATATATATATATATATATATATATATATATATATATATATATATATATTTATATATATATATATATATATATATGGGCATGAAAAGCGTTGCCGTTAACCAACATAGAACAAGGAGCTGAATAAGACGTCACGAACGTTTAGCTCCTTTAATATTCGAAAAAAATTAGAGCTTGAATAAACATTATGAGAATTTACACAAAATTTGTGAGTTTCTATGTAAATAATTTCTTTACGATTTCAAATGTTCATACATAACATCAAACGCCTTCGAATGAATTTGCTTAATTTCTAAGGCGAAATTATTTCTTTGTGAATAGGTCCAGATGAATGCCTTTGAGCCTTTGAGAGATTTTAAACTGTATTCAAATAGACCTTATGCATATTCAGCAGCTACCTATCGACTATATTCAAATTTGTTTACCTCTGCATCGAACAAAAGACAGTTAATCTCACACATCTAGTATAGATAAATTATACAGTACTTCTCACTGAATAGTCAATGTGGGAGAGACACATTGCCTACAAATTATTTGAACTGTTGTATACCATTCTATTTTGAGTTTTAATCATCGAAAATACTTCAGAAGTCACAATAATTGAGGCATACTTTGGATCCTCGAACTTTGACCGACCACTTACAATGACCAAGCCCAATTGGCATACATACAATGTAAACAATCTAATATACATTAAAGTCTAAAATTCATTATTAAAACCATAAGAAAATAAAGGACACGGAGAATATTTTGAGTAGTTGAAATAAAAAGCAAACAATTAAATACCAAAAGATCTTCAGTAATTACAGATCCAGTTTTGTAGTGAATAAAAAGAGAGAGAGAGAGAGAGAGAGAGAGAGAGAGAGAGAGAGAGAGAGAATTGATTATTTGAGATGCGTTCATACACACAAATATGTAGTTGTGGGAAAATATCAATTCAGGCTCCCGTAGTTTAAGACAGAATTCTAGTTTTTATTAGTCAAAATTGTATATAATTAAACAAAAAGTAAGGAAAACTGAGCAGCTTCCGCATCCATTCATCTCGAAGTATAATGAAAAATAATTAAAGCAGTGATTTCAGTGGTTTTGCTTTGCCAAAAATTTTAATGCTTTCTAATGGTCTTTTGGAGATTTCGTTCAAATATTATAATCCTTTCTTTGTTCTGAACAAAGTTCGTAGTTGAATAAAAACGCAGAAAAGGTTAGATTTAAAATTGGGAATAACAACAGAACTCCAGTAAATGAAAAATTAAACTCTGAAAAACAAATACTTAATTTCAGCATATTATTTGAATTCAACATCTTTACTTCCCTCTATAAAGTGAAGTTGCCCTTCAATATTTCCCTCCGAGTCCTTTCTAATCTTGACTTCACCTGTCTGATGACAAACCTCATTTGTCACCCTAACTATGGGATATATTAAATCCGAAAGAAGTATGCTAAAAAATAACTTCCATTTTTCTATCTTGCATATTTCTGGTTTCATTCTAAGATCTCACCTCCTCTTAACTTTCAGACACTTATTACTTTTCATTGTTTCATCTCATTTCACCGATCAGTACGCCACAATCTACAAACATCCGCCATTTGACCCTTCAGTCCCGTTCAACTTTATTTTCTCATTGTCCATCCTTAGATTCGTCTAATTGCATTATATGACTACTAACAACAACATATCGTACATTAAGCTATTAAACAACAGTGAAGATATTTACGCCAAATCAGTCACTCTCTCATCTAGCTATTCCCCAAGTATCCATCCTTTCTAGTGCTTTCACTTGAATTTCTGTAGGCAGACATATACCCTACATAACTGTCTTGTGTGAAGTACTTTATCCAAATATATTCTTACTTGTTTAAATTCCTACCAGCCCTCTTATACAATTTCCTGCTTATTATACGCTTTCTCTCTCATATATATATATATATATATATATATATATATATATATATATATATATATATATATATATATATATATTTAAATAAATAAATATATATATATATATATATATATATATATATATATATATATATATATATATATATATATATATATATATATATATATATATATATATATATATATATATATATATATATATATATATATATATATAATATATATATATATATATATATATATATATATATATATATATATTATGGGTTAACGAGAGTTTATTCTTTGGGACAATCGTCCGCGATTGTGTGTCCTGAGGTCACTTCTGTCGTGTCTGCTTTTTTAGCGGCAGTCAAGTTTTAGACGGCTCCGAGTCAGTCAGAGGCAGTCAGGGTCTCAGCAGCAGAACTTCGGGTATGCTAACTGAGGGCCAGCCAGTATACTGCAGCTTATATTTTCGTCGTCTGGAGGGCGACATCCGGTGCAGGGACATCGTCTATCATGGCGTTGTCGTCGTCTAAGGAATGACAGTATTTTGATTGTATATATATATATATATATATATATATATATATATATATATATATATAATATATATATATATATATATATATATATATATCGAGCTACAATGTCCTTTAATATCTAATTCGCTCTACCTCGGAATTAATATATTTTCATATATGGTTAACCGAAGGGGA
>NC_061107.1:42023956-42026456 GCF_015104395.2 Macrobrachium nipponense | reverse complement strand
GTTAGCAATAAAAAAAAAAAATCAGTCTACGTTCCAGCAAGATAGAAATCTAATAATTTAAATGCCGTTGCCCGTTTAGTGATTTGCTAGTGGGAAATTTACTCTACTTCATCACGGTATCTGTTTGAACTTTGCACTGGCCATACCAACCATTCCAATTTGGAAGTGCACTGTAAATTATTGTAAATAAATTATTTTAAGGTAACCTGACTGGTTTTGCAAGGCGACCTTCAAACTTCTATTAGATTAACGTAACAAAGGTAACTTCAATCTCATTTTCCCCTTATCCATTCACGTTTGGGAGTCGTTAATAGCCCTTGTGGCTCTGTCATTGCTTAATTGTAACTTTACTTTTCATCCAAATCGACCCCAAACTTTATATATATATATATATATATATATATATATATATATATATATATATATATATATATATATATATATATATATATATATATATATATATATATATATATATATATATATATATATATATATATATATATATATATGTGTGTGTGTGTGTGTGTGTGGTTGGTGTGTGTGCGTGTGTGGGGATGCGTGTGTGTATATGTGTTTTAGGGGCCGTGAAATTTCCTCTTTATTAATTTTTATTTTGAAACCATGGCATGATAATAATAATGTACAGTTATTTATATCTATGAACATTTTATTTCATTGTCAAACTTTGGTAACTTTTACAAAGTCGGGTTTTTATGATAAAAATTCCACGAAACAATCTTTTAGCAAGACTGCAAGAAATGAATAGCCCAGGTTGATTAAAGCGTTCTAGATAAAAATATGAAATTCGAGTTTCTATATCATTAATCTTCTTCATTTAATGAAGTTTTGACATCTCCATAAAAAAAAAAAAAAAAATACTGTCTCCAGCGCGAATGAAGAGTTGCTTGCTATGAAAAAGGGAACTGGACGGCCATTGGAAGTTCGGAAACAAACAAAAGCAAAATGACAAGATTAGAAGATAAATGCGTGCTCTCGGGAATAATGCTATCTTTCGCCTTTTGTAGTCGAAGTTTCGGTACGTCCTTACTGAGAGTTTTTTTTTGCAGATATGAGGGAATTTCAGTCAGTGATAAATGTTATAAAATCCTTGGAGATATGTTATTTGAGCAGTAAATATGTTTGTGTAATAAAGCCTGAATTCTTCGCGTTAGCTGAGGCAAAAAATAAAGATTATATAATATGAAAGTTCGTGCAAAATAATAATAATAATAATAATAATAATAATAATAATAATAATAATAATAATAATGGACTGGTTAAGCAACATTGGGGCTGGTCAGTCGTAGATGGGTGACTGCTCTCCTCGGGTTGATTCCTTGGGAAAGGATCTTTACCATAATTTCCTCAGTCTACTCACCTGTAAATGAGTACCTAGTCCCTGATGGGGTAGGGTCCCAGCTATGGGTTAAATATAGCAAAACTCCAGCATAATGATGGAAAGAAATGAAGGATTAAACGACAACGACAATTGTGTTGAATAAATGGTATTCAACACAATTGGAAGGGAAGACGGTCAGGTACTTGGAGGTCGTCATCCAGCAACTGACCACGACAATGACAGAAACCAACAGCCATAGACTGGAGCTACAGAAGCAAACCAGACGAAGAAATGGGCAAGAGAAGAAAATAAGGAAATATGGAGATGCTACATCAGAAGCAACCCGACGGAGAGAGGATATAGAAAGAAGGTTGGTCAACATCTGGAATGAGAGGAATAACGCCCCTAAAACAGAGCAGAGGCTGGCAGACCAAGTAAGGAACATAAAGAAAAAGAACTGGCTCTCCCCAACAGAAAGAGAGGAACTGGAAAGGGAAATGACACATGGCAATGAATTACAAGAAGACGAACTGAGAGACGATGCCGCAGAAGACAACAGGGATGATGAGGTATCAAACAACGACACACAAAGAAACACCGACGAAGTAACAGAGAGGACGAAATGAGTAGAAAAGATTAGACAATGGATGGAGCCAAATACAGAGAGAACAAAGATCCTCTCCATGAAAGCCTACAATACAAAGAAGTTGAAGGGAGAAAACAAGTGAGGGTCGAATGAAAAATAATTTGGAATCAATACACACACCAGTATCACAGAAACAAATAACTTGGCATATGCAGGAGCAAGATCAGTAGCAGAACTGATGGGGATACGAACACTAACACCACCAACACAACCAACCCAACAGAATCCAAAACAGCAACCTCCTTGGAAAAGGTGCCTGGAAAAGCAAACCATGGTGATGAGATCTGAGTTGAGTAAACTGAAAGAGATGGCAGAAAAACGGCTAAGAAGCAAGAAAACAAGGGAAGAACTCAACGAGAAATACAAAATACAATAGAGGGGACTAAACAACACAATAGAACATGTAAAACATTAACAGGAATAAGGGATACCAACAGAACAAACTATTCGGAACCAACGAGAAAAGACAATACAGCCAACTAAGAGGGGAAGGTAACCACCAAGAAATCCCT
>NC_061107.1:41993956-42016456 GCF_015104395.2 Macrobrachium nipponense | reverse complement strand
ACGAATTTATTCTATATAAATGATCAGAATAAATACAGAATGAAAAATGCAGTCACTGGGCAAATCCACTGCTTTGAAGATAAGGAGGAACCCGAAGCCTAAACAAGAAAGTTCTGGGTCTCTCCTTTCATTCTTTCTCCTTGAATATTGCCCTCGACTTGAAAGAGTTTGCCTCGTTTTATTTGTGGTTCACCCATTTTGAAATAAACCAGAAAGTTCAGTGAAGGCAGTTGTGCTTATGAAAGAGCAGGATAGTTTTTCTATTAGAACTTTTGTTCCAAAATTAAGTAAATTTTATATATGAATGCGACCGCAAAATGTCTTGTAGTTTTATGTTTACGAAGGGACATGCGATCATTGCGAAAACATTCTGAAATTGTGCTTATAGTAAACCGTGCGTAAAGGACTGAATGAATTATGTCTGTTTCTTCTACGTACAATTGTAAATAACTTTAAATAATTATTTTATATATATATATATATATATAGATATATATATATATATATATATATATATATAATATATATATATATATATATATATATATATATATATATATATATATATATATATATATATATATATATATATATATTATGTATCCCACGTAAATACATTACAAGAGTAGGTAGCATTTTGTCTTTTGGCTCCGACAAAGTGAAAAATAACCTTAACCAAAATAATTTCGTCACTAAATTACACTTTAAAATACGTGTTATATTACTCGTTAATCTTATAAATTCAGATATTCTAAAGTTATCAAAGGCGAACAGCTATGCTCAGAACTGGTGTTACATGATTGCATGGGATTTAGTTATAAATTCATTAACTGGCAACTCAACACGTTACATATTTATCTACTATTTCAATGCAAAAACACCATTATTCCAAACAGAGGCCATAATAAGTTCCATAAGAATGAAATCTTTCATATATTTCAAAATTGTAAGAAATATCACATGTAGCCAAAATTCAGAACAAAACACATACGAAATATTTTCAAAATTTTCGCTTTTTCATCGTTGATGCTTTTGACCTAAAAGAAGTCGTTATGAAACCTCAGTTCAATTGTTAAATAAAAAAAACGAAATTTTTTTTAACGTAACATTAATATTGCTTCTAAAGGAACCATAAAATTTAAAATGCCCCTATTTGATTGTTTCTACACCCCAGCACTGAAAAATGTAAACATGTAAATACAAAAGTAGAATGCGTCTTCTGATAGGAACGTGTAAGTGGAACGTGTGTGATGCAACCATTAGAGTGACGGTGCAACAAGCACCACCTAGTGGAACATACGTATGTCTACAGTAAGCAGCAGCAATGAAATTATCTTGAAAACACTCATTTTATATTTGTTAGAGGAATACTTGTATTTTTATTCAAATAAAACTATTTAATACATATTTCTTAACCACTTCAAAAATGATGGCTTACTGGCAAATACTTCTTTTGTCAAAACCAAGATTTTGTTCCTAAGCCAGGTGTGTTAGATTTCTTTATTTACTCTTAGCAGTCATTTCTCTATATTAAAGTAAATATGGTTACCTACACATTATTGCATTCTAAGTTACCATATGAAAAAATGAATTATACATCAAAAGCGAGCAGAAGGACTTTTAAGAAAATAACATTTTACGCCAATTAAAAACCAAGTGCTCTATCCACCTTGATATTTCGATTAATAGCCATCTTCTCCATATAATCAAAATCTTCATCATCTTTTGTTCCTCAAAGAATAGATAATCTCTACAAATATATTTACTACTACCAGATTACATCTCAGAAGGCTTAGATTGTGTTTTTTCTGCCTATAAACCATTTTGCAACATACAGGCAGCTGAAACACAGCCTTAAACTTCAAAATTCAAAGTAAACTTATTGTAATTCCTATTCCTATTATGAAACAGTTGTTATGACTTGAGTTTATTTGGTCAACTGTTATAGTGCTGCAGACCATATTAAATGGGCTGTTATTGATGACACCACTAACCTTATCACACCGTACTTTGAACTAATACCAATGCATAAAAGAGATCGTATTTATATAACCGTAAGGAAAAGAGTGCTAGCTGTGAATTCATAAACTTTTCGACGCGTATGACATAAAAAAAAAAGTCTAACGCCACTTGATAACGTCATGTTGAGTCTGAGAACTTGGATAATACTATAAGAATCATGTCGCATTAGATCTGAGTATCATTGTACATTGAAACATAATGGATACTAAGATCATAATTAAGAATAATAAAATTAAAAGTCACCTACTAATGTCCTGATATCACCAAACATTAGATGCCTTTTTGATCTTGTACATTTATAAACCGTTAATCAATACATAAAAAGAAATATTACACTTTACACAAATTCACAGACACACACACACTGACACACACAGAAAGAGGATCGTGTCTTAATTTCCATGTATTCCTAATTTGCATACTACAAGGGAAATAAATGAATCCTATGGATGTGCATATCAAATGAAGCATTCAATATTTGGATAAACTTTACTCTTACTTTAACTTCCATTTACCTATTTAGGTAACTACACCTAAGTATCCTACTAAGCGAAAATAAATATGTCGTGCTGGAATAAATGAACTCTTTTACTTAGTGCTTCAATCCTTGTTCGGTTTTATTAGGACATATTGGACAAATTGAGAATGTCTTTTGTATGTTCATATCTCGGTCCATGTGTTTCTTATCTCTCTCTCTCCCTCCTCTCTCTCTTAGTAGTAGCAAGCACACCCATTGTGGTTAAATTTTTGTCAGTCTCAGCCTTTTGTTTCCCCCCCCTCCCGCAACCCCAGCCCATCTCCTTTTTCTTTCTTTTATTTTGTCAGACTACTGTTGAAAAAGAACTTTGCGTTCTTTGTAAAAGTTTCCTGGTCCTGCCATTTTCCTGCCATATGTATGCCCTCTTTTCAGCGTCCGTCCTTTTTTTTTTTTGTTTTTTTTTTTTTTTTTTCAATACCATCCTGCAGAAACGAAATGCAAATATCAATTCATTTTTGTCTCGTCGAATCGAGTGAAGATTGGTTATTAAGAAATGGTATTAATCAAATGCATGACTACTTTTACGCTTTGCAAATACAGAAGAATTCTTTTCTCTAGTTTTCAATACGAATAAGATCGAAAGAATATGTGCTATATAAACACGAGACTAAATGAGGGGTAAAAAAAAAAAGATAGACTTGGCACATCCACTGGTTTGAAGACAGACGGAGGTAACCAAAACGTAATCATGAAAGTTTTTGTCTCTCCTTTCATTCATTCTCCTTGGATATTCCTCGCTACTTCTTGGGAGAAATTGCATCGCTTTACTTGAGGTTTATTGATATTGCAAAACGGCAGAAAGTTTGGTGATGCAATTGTGTTTGCGCAATAGCAACATGTTTATTTACAAGTAAGATTCGTTCAATAGTTTTCGTTTAGAATTTTTCTTTTCAAACAGTCCCATGTCTTCCAGTTAATTTCACTAAGGGAATTACAATAATTGCGAAAAGGTTCCAAAAGTGTGTTTTCAAGTAGACCAGGTGTAAAGGACTGAATAAATTAAGTGGTGAATGCAATGTTAGCAATTAGATCGTTGATGTTTCAGGGAGTTGTGTAAAATTTGATATTATGTCAGGCCTTAGTTGCCTCCACGGGAAAAGAAAAATTTTAAGTAAGTAGAAATTAGGTTCCAACCCCTTTTATGACCTTCGGGGCCGAATTGCTGATGCCCTGGGCTCTCACTCGAAAGACTGGGGTTCTGTCCCGTTGTGTAGTCAGACATATATATATATATATATATATATATATATATATATATATATATATATATAAATATATATATATATATATATATATATATATATATATATATATATATATATATATATATATTTCTGACTTACTTACACACACACACGCACGCACACACACGCACACACACACACACACACACACACACACACATATATATATATATATATATATATATGATATATATATATACTATATATATATATATACTATATATATAATGTATATGTGTGTATGTATTTCGAAGACTACATATTGCGGATTTGTATGGCCGAGGTAGAATGATATATGTAGCTTCCATTATCCAGAAATCTAAGAGCATTTCAGGACTGAACTGAATTTTCACTTGGCTATTTGGAGAATAGGAAATGAAATTTGTGGGAATGAGAATGGGAATACATGGTTTTAGAACATGGGGAAATCGGGAATGTAGCTTGGTAAATGATACTTATGAATCAACTGCAGGAAGAACTCTAATATTAAAAAAGCAGAGGAGTCCCGCAAAATACTTCAATTTTCCATGTGTTTTTAGGTTTTGCCGACGATAAGATTCTATGGTAATATATGAAGCACCTAATGTTGTGGAAGTTGGACATTGAAAGTGCATGATCCCCTATCAGCATTAAATGTCTGAATGATGCAGTGACTGTATTGCTGTTTCTAGATCTACTCCCTATAGTAGTTTTCCTTCAGTCTGTCATTTTAAGGTTTCTTTACTACTATCCTATAACAAAAAAAGCGACTTTTCTCAATACATATACTTGTTACAAACGGAGGCTGATGAAAATTTTCTACTACTACTACTACTACTACTACTAATAATAATAATAATAATAATAATAATAATAAATGAAAAAGAAACCCACAAAATCACTGTTTAACATGTTTACTTCTAAGTATTTACATTTAATTTACTCCACACTCGAGTACATTCAGACCCTAACTGTGGCCCATTTTCAAGAGATGATTGTGTTGTCAGCCTGGGTCAAGGCCCATTTCTGGCAGTATGTATTCCTAATTTAAAAACTATTTCGTTGCCCAATTTCTACCTATTTCTAACCTTCGGAAAGCAAAAGTAACTTCATTCAAGTGTGAACTGAATGTTGGAAAGGTTTCCCAATGCTATTTTAAGAAAGTCAATGGGTGAACAGCCTTCGCCTTTCAACCGTCCTTCATTACTTGCTTTCTGTTTTGATTTGGTCTTACTTCATCTACCACCTTTGAATACGAGACACTTCTGAATAGAGAGTTTGTAATCATGCAAGCCCCTTATATCAACCTAATGTTCTGGCAACTTGTTTAATCAATGTTCTTACTCAATTCTTTTTTTCGTATCTTAATAATTACATAATTTTAACCTCTCTTGTCAATCAGTAAATGAGAGGATTTAATTTAACAATAAACTTGTCCTCCAAAGATCCAATACTACTTAATTTTCTAACAACCGTTTTATTCTTTTACATCTCAGTGCCCAGTGTTTTATAACAATATCAATGCACATCAGAATATTGCTTATTGTTCAGTGTGTTGATTATGTTTCGTTAACGTTGATTATCATGGCGTTCTCATTCAGTAAGAAGATGGAAAGAAAGAAGTAGAGGAATAATATTAATCATAGCGTAGAGATAAAGATAAATAATTGATAGGAGAGAGAGTTTCTGGGTAAGTGGTAGTCTAATTGACGTAACTAGCGAATGATTTGTTCAGTTTGTATTATTCGGCGGTTTTGTTGGTGATGTGAGGTTACAGCAACGACAATGCGATGTGAATTGAATAAACGTTTAACTGTTCACTTGTGATTATTGCTAACGTAGAATGCCATGATCATGAAAACTATTAGTCCACAAACAATATTATGGTATTGACCATTTTTGAATTAACATAATAGTCTATATCACAGGGTTAAGGATGACGCTACCCAATACCTGTGGTAAGAGGTATACCTTCGGTAGCACATTTTACACTCAAACACCGCATGGTCAACAACAGAAACCTGATGATCCCTTTCTTAACGATATTAGATATAGTGTAACTTTTTCAATTGCTTTGGGGTTTCATACTCAGCGGATGAGTGTTCACTCTCTGGACCAGCAGAGGAAAAGGACTTTTGTGCACGATAGTAAGTTATTTATGTCCCCATCTCCCAGTTTTTTAGTGTTACTAAATTACCGTGCATTTCAGGGCTGTGTCTAATTGATTTTCGTCGAAAACATTTTATCAAAGCATGGGATATGAATCGTATTTTGGAAATTGCTATTTGAAGTCACAGACTAATTGACAAAAATATTCAGTGATGTTTATTGTGTAATTTAAGGCACTTATCAGAGGAAATCAAAGAAATTTAAAGGGAAGCTTGCCTAAATTTAGTAAGTACCCATTTTTTCCCCTTTTCTACAATAAATATTAACGGAAAGGGTACGCAAATCATTGTTGAATATTACGGTTCCATTGGTGATACCACGGTATATATACTTATGACAATATTATAACAAATTTAATTTTGTAAATATATATGTATATATAGTATATATATATATATATATATATATATATATATATATATATATATATATATATATATATATACCATATATGGCAATACTACTATTTTTCATTGTACAATTTTACGTTGACTATAGGAATACAAAGCAGTTTATAACGCAATTTCTATTTACCCTTTGACTATCAGTTATACAAATCATTTTAGAATTGGTGAAATACAATCCTATTGAAATGAAAATGCCGTCATTTAGAAGTATTTGGTACGATATTTGGCCCGATGAACCAGGTCAACTTGAATTATAGTAAACATACCAGACGAGAGGATGAAGGCAAACCCAGGTTATACGTGATGGCTGCTTCACATATGGCAAGCCTAGCAAATTGTGCTTTCGTGTTCGTGTTTTTGCGGTATGCAACAAAGAAAATAATCGTATGTGTCGAATACTAAATATTACCAGGTAAGTGGTTAATGAGGTGATACACAAGCTCCAACGATTTAGACAAAAGGGACAAAGGTGACCTTTATAAGGGTAGTACTCGAACGAGGAGCATAAAAAATAAGACATGCAAATATTTTGTTTATATCAAGGCCTTTCTACCTTTTCAAACTAAGAATAAACAATGGCCGAATTTACTTGACCGAGAAACTATTTCACTGACTAGTCGCAACATATATATATATATATATATATATATATATATATATATATATATATATATATATATGTGTGTGGGTGTGTGTGTGTGTGTGTGTGTGTCTATGTGTGTGCGTGTGTGTGTGTGTCTATGATTTTATTTGTGTTATGTATGCATTTATGTGAGTACCGTACTTACGTGTGGGTATGTATACGGCATATGTATTTATGCATACTCTATCATCCTGATGTCGAAATATGAATAATACAATAATGATGAGTATAATATTATTGACAAAAATAATGAAAAGCTGTGATGAAGATTAATGTGATTATTATCATTGATTAATAATTTCATAATCAATACTCATGTCTACGTGCATAACAAAAACAAATGTTTATAAAAAAAATCCATTTTTATTTATTTGCTAAATACTGGTCTTTATCCCCACACGCCTATGACCGTTTAGTAAATTTCGTAAGACTTGGCACATATTTCAAGCTACAGGTAACGTGAATTGCGCCATGGAACTGTATTATACTATTAATATTCTCATTTGATGCCCGTACCCTTATTGTACTCTACTTAGGTGTTTGAGCGTTTGAAACAAAATAAGAAATCCATACACTACTATTACCACTACCACCAACTTCTGAGTCTTCATTCATAAAGTATATAGGCTGGCGTCTAGTAAAATACGTCATACTACAGTGTCAATGAGTGGAAAGGCCTGCAGTAATGACGTTTTATTACCTTTTATCTACGAGCCTGCTAGATTTAGCCAAGTTACCCTTTAAATCTTTGATTTAGTCTAACGTGCGTTAATTATGTACATTGGACGTCACTACATATTTTTTTCCAATTATTTTGTGGTTTCAAATAAGCTATATCTCAAATACTATATATCCATATACGATGCTTTAAAATTTTATCGACATAAATTAATTAGACACGGCCTTGAAATCCACAGGAGTTATGTATTGCTCACTCATGTCATCAATTTTGACAACCCTGTGCAGGAGCGATATACATACAGGTTAGACCACATTCTTAACCTAATAATGCCAACTGACATATTCCATAACCAGACAAACTAATCTTTTTTCTAGTATTAATTTAACAACAGTACTATCCTCTGGACTCCTGTAACCTGTTTGGATTATCTATATTACTTGGAGGATATTGCATTAGGTTTTCAATAAAAATGTAATCTCTCATTCAAAGTGAGACGTTTTAGACCAATTAATCAAGAAGCTGCCATTCTGTTTCCTATTTCTAAACTTTGACTTTTAATCGATATCTCCAAATGTTGATCATCTCGCAAAGTTTACATGTAAAACATGGCGGCGGGCAGCAGAAAATTCTACATACATATTTTTGAAATACGCTGATAACTTCAAGAAATACGTACACTCGCTCACACACGCCAATACACACAAGAGATAGTAACCCATTCCAACTTCTATGGCAGACGTAAAGGACATCATAAGGAGATCATTGCACTTTCCGATATGAATATTAAGTCCTACCAAAGATGAAGACAGATTTGACTTTTGCATCCATTGAGCTACTGGGGAAGAGAAGGTTTGGGACAGGGGGTTGGAGTAGTGGTTAGGGTGGGGTGGAGGTTTTGATAGGAAGGGGATGAAGTGTGGAATTTCAGTAGCTAGAAGGGAAAGGTTTTGAAATCCTGTGATGGATTTACCAATGTTGAAAACAAAAGGATAAGATGTATGTCCTGAAGTCTTACTCTCAGAGGAAAGTAAAAATGAATAAATAAACAATGATAATAATAGAGCTTATTTATCGCTTACCTGACTAGGTGTAAATTTACATAAAGATTCATAATATAATTAAAAGACCTAAATTCCCGACATACCCAGAGAATACATTTTTAATATTGTTAATGAAATGTATATGAAATTCTTACTTCAAAATTTCCAACCTATTATGCAAGATTTAATTTAAAACAAGCTTCCATTAGGCACATTTCCACAGCAACGACGTAATTCCTTGAACCCTTTTCATTCCCGAAATCATAATCTTGTTAATGGCATATCCCATATCCTTACAATAAATAAATAGATAAATAAAAAGGAAGGAAGAAAGAAAGAAAAATTTCGTGTTCGTGTCTAGCAACATATTTTCTGTGGAACTTTTATTTCTAAATGTCAATGCATTCACTTTGATAAGCAGATCATCTGTCAGTTATTTTGTGATTTAGGAGAAGTACTCTATTTTTCCAAGCTAAACATAATTGATCCTTAAGGAAACTATACGCTTCACTTTTTGAAAGAAGTTGGTTGATTTATATCTCAGAAGTGAAACGCGTCGACTGAACCTTTAATTTTGAGATAATTCGAAAGATAATGATAATTAAATGAAAACCAATAAATCAAAGTAATAATTCTTTCCTTCCATTGAAAATGAAGAAATGAAAATAAAAAGAAGATAACATTTAAAAAATATTTATATTGGAAACTTATATTATGAGGCCTCTGGATTAAAATATTCCTTTTTTACTTTTACGAAAAGGATTTTTGCACACGTGAAATCCATTTGGGGATCATGTGCTGTGTGTGGTAGACCGGGATTTGTAGCACCAATAGTTTAAGAAAAATATATTTCATGAAGTGATAAGGGTCCGTGCATCGTCCATTAATATATGTTTCCCTTTCGAGTTCTTTAGAGTTTATCATATCACATTATTAACGCGAAGGCAAAAAATAAGAAAAAAAAAAAAGAATAATGGTTTGGCACAAAGTAAAATTAAAATATTTAATAACCTTTAACCAAGAGAGGATGTCAAATTGCTGTTGGCGAACACAAGGCATTGCGGTCTGCGTCGTCAGTTAGTTACGCAATGGCTTTAAACTAACTACCCTCATCGAGTCTTATCAGAATTCTCGAAATTTTTATCTTTGTTATCAGTGCTACCCTTCATATCTCTCACAGTATGAGATTCCAGTATTAGTTATACCTAATTCGATTCATTATGTAATTGGAGCCATCGATAATTGCATCTCATGTCACCATTATGGCAACCGAGCGGTTGCTGCTTTTGTGGGATTGGGAGTTTAATAGGTCAGCAGATTTATGCAATAACAATTATTCCAGGCAAATTCATTGCCGTTTAAAGCATGGATATTAGGAGCTGTGAAATCAATCATCTTATGACTGTACCTTTAATTAACAATAGATTTCTTTGATATAGTTAGAATTAAAATGCACTATAAACAAAATTTAGCCAAGTACTGACCCCAGTTTCTACCAGTTACCATATATCTTCAATAATACGATGCCATTATACCTTGAAGGTTGTTATTCACTAGAGCCGCGTCTTGTGAAATTCTTTTTAACAAATCAGGTAGTGGAGTTTACAATGTCTGTCCTTTATAAAGGTTAATGATTTAGCAAGTGGTGTTTTAAGCCACTTTTGTAAACCAGTTATATAGAACCATATTTGTTTATTCGCTGTTGATAAAGAATATTAGGATTATTTATTTCGCAAAAATGTTTATAAGAATTATTAGAAAACGTACTTGGTTTATTACAACTCGAATTCTGGCAAATTCGAAAGAAGAAGTATATCAATAATTCTTTCCTATTTATGAGTATTCGTGATAAGGGTTGCACGTTAAAAAAGGAAAACAACCCTCCCTAAGAATATTCACCAATTATGTATTTTGTTTTCATGGAATAAGTCGCGTTCTTTCGTTAAAATGAAAGGGGGCAAAAACTTTACAATCGAAAGACAAATGCATTCTCCCTTCAGGAATTCACATTTTCTGGTCTTTCCTACGCATACTTTTCATGCAGAAATAGTAAAGAATACAAAGGAGATACGACAAACACTTTTGGGCAAGGTGAAGAAAACTTTACGTCTTGTTCCGCTCTTTCATGTATAACCCCAATGCATATTCAGTGAATTAGGAGCGAATTTTTCTGCGCAAGAACGGAAGAACGAATACAAAACGAATAAGAAACTGGTTTCCTTTAAACGTCCTCTGAACATCATTGCTAATTTTCATGCAGGATAAAAATTATTTTTAATGTATTTTAACTTCGGTTTTTATTCCTTTTTTAAGATTTCTTGAAGAGGCCAGAGTACTGGAAACAATTGGTAATAGATATGATTAAACTAACAGATTCTGAAATCGCCGTGGACCAAGTTGTAGTCTTTCCCGTAATAAGACTGTAGTTCTTGCCTAAATGCAACAAGTATTGCACAATTATATATAAAAAACTGAGATGCCTTGCCTTTGAAAGGGTACTTGCGTTATTGCACAATTTGATTTATTCCTTATCATAAGATTTTTTTTCGTCTTGAAGCTATCAGATAGGAAATATTAAATTGTGAAAGAGCAAGTTGCCTTGCATATTCTACGTAAGCTTAAAACTCTGGTTTATATCAGTGACTTAAATTGCGAGGTCAGACAACTGACAGATTAGGCAAAAGCGAAAAAAAAAACATATGCAGTAAAGAAAAACTTTTAATCACTATAATTTAAAGAATCAGGTTTCGCATCCGTTAATTATGAGCCTCTATTTTCTGAATGTAATTAGCCTTCAGATGTATTACCGACTCTGAAATGTGTTCCACTAATTAAATAATTTATCTCAGTGTTAATTACTTCTGCCTAAAAGGTTATGTGGTTTCATGTTTGTCTGTTTGTCGGTTTCTTTGCTTTTGCGTTGGTGTTAATCAATTTGTAAAAACGCATTATGTAACCGTCTCAAGCTGATTAACTTTTGGGAGGAATCTGTCGAAGGTTGCATCTTATGGCATCTTCAAGATTGCGGTATAGTTTTTACACTGATAAATCGAAACATTATTTCTGAATGGTGGACGTATAACCTATAAAGATTACAAGTAAGAAGCAAAAATTTCAAACAGTTAGAATACTAAGTCAGTATTCTAAATACCATCATAGTATTTAAAAATTTTGCCCATTGAAATCAAAGGTCAAAATTATTTTTTTTCAGTTGTTTAGATATTTCACGGACGTGTGTATATTTCATGGAATCTTCCTCAACTGCTGAAGAAAAATAAGAATTTCCAAAAGATTAGGTCGATTAAAAAAGACCTGAGGATCAAAGGTCGTGGTCACAGACTTTAGTGAATATATTAGTGCGGTATGCCATCCTTTCCTTACTGACTGATTAAAATAATAATCTTCAAAGCATTGTTTACTAAGCTGGAATGATAAAAGTCACATCTCTCTCTCTCTCTCTCTCTCTCTCTCTCTCTCTCTTCGAGTTTACGAGAGGGAATACAAATTTTCTCAGGGACATTTTCCGTCCTCAGTAGGCTTTTCGACTTCTTGCGAAAGTGGCCTTTATATGATTAAGCTGTTTAATTATCTTAGCCTTTGCCGCAAGCAAAAGAATCCTTTTTCGTTATAAGTCTTCCTTGGTTTTATCGGTGGTTAAAATTTTTCAAACATTTTATTTCATCGTCCCTGAGCTTTCACTTCTCCACTAAAATGCAATAAAATAAGTATATATTAATGCATTCCAGAACTGGACATTGTTTTGTTTTAAAAATATGTTTATAAACATTATTACTCTTTAACTCTCGCTTTATGGACGAGAGATGGACATATATGAAATAAACAAAAAAAGTTTTTACCTGAAAACAAAATGCCAGTGGTCGTCCTATTTAGTTACCTTAACAATAAATTAGGGTAGGAATGAATATATCAAAATCTATTTATATTTCCTACCATAATTTATTTTATTAAACCGTTTACAGTCCAACGTTCCCATTTTGGGAACATGATTTTTCTTTATATTCGTAGTATCACATAATGGAATATAATTGTTTGATCACATTACGTATAATTTTTTACATATAATTAATCATTATATAAGATGAACACAAAAAAAAATGAAAAATTTTCTAATATTTTTTCACTTGTTTTTCTGAGATTTTTTGAAAATGAGCGACCTGCAAATATTTTATTTCAATAAAAAAAATTCGTATTTCATTATTTTATTTATGTCACATATATACCGTAAATACTTCTTCGATAAACAAATTATATCTATTATGATTTTTATTATAATGATATCACTGTAAATACTTTTGCACGATGTTCCCAGGATGGGAACGTTGGACACTTAGCTATGCCGGATACCCTGATTTACTCGATATCCTGAATGAACATCGTAGGTCTGCTATCCATGGATAGTAAAAACTTTTACGAGTGAAGTGTTATAATTTTTTATTCTTAGTATCATTATCAAAACCATTATCATCATCATCACCATTATCATCATCATCATCATCATTATCATCACCATTGTTATATTTGTTGTCGTCGTCGTCATCATCACATTATGTCATCGTTTTTTTGTAATATGGGTGTTATATCGTCATCATCTTTTTTTTTTTTTTTACTACCACCAACACCACCCTCATCATCATCATCATCGTGTTGCTGTAGATATTGTTTTTATTGTTGTTGATGTCGTCGTCGTCGTCATCATCATCGTTCGTTGTTTTTGATGGTGTTTATATCTTTTTTTTTTATTCGGATCACAATTTTCTATAGGACTAACTCTGCACTTCATACGCAATTATGGTACATCACACTTTTTAGTAGAAAAACATAAGGTTCATAAATTATACCTGACTTGTTTTGATCATATGCCCTTTCGATTCCTATGCGTTGCTGCTGAAATAGTAACTCAATCAACTTACGCTGATGATATTGATATCTTGATATCATCATTCCTACCTCTTTCTGCTGGTAACCAGCCTGATAGTGATGAAGGAAATGAAGATGATGCCCTTGATGTGATTAGTGAAGAGCTTGAAGTTCATGAAAATGAAGACGAAGAGGTCAAAAACATTAGAGAAAATGGAAGATGGTGTAAAAGGAATGTATGAGATATATAAGCTGTTTCTTCCCAGATGAGATCATTAGTCATCTGACAGCACAAACGAATTTGTATGCTCAGTGAGATAAAAAGGACAAGGATTTCTGTATTGATGAGAAGGATATGACAAAGTTTTTGGGATTAGTTTTGTAAGTGGATATCATAGTATGCCCGCTGAGAATATTTGTCGACAAGTGATGACTTAGTTATACCAATATTTACAACACTATGAACAGGAAAAAATTCCAATCCACCAAGAAGAATTTTCATGGAGCAGATAACAATAATCTGTCAAAATAAAAAATGGCAAAGATTTCACCCTGCTTGATATGCTCAAAGAGAAATGTCAAAAACATGCTATTTTTCATGAATTTCTGAGTATTGATGAATCAGTGATCCCTTATCCTGGCCATCACAATGCTAAGCAGCTCATACGAAATAAACCTGTCAGATTTGGTTATAAGATGCGGATGATGTGCACAGGAAAGAGAGCCCGTACTAGAAAATGCCCCCTTTTACCAAAGAAGGAATTTGAGAAAAAGAGAGAGGTTCTTTCGACTATAGATCAGATGTGCAAGATGGAATGATAATAGTATTGTTGCAGTGTCAGTAACTGCTATGGAGTCAGGACCATTCAGAAAGTTAATAAATGGGTGAAGAATAAAGGGAAAGGGACAGTGCAGCAGCATTATCTAATAAACATGTATGATAAAGGATTGTTTAGGGTAGATGTATGTGACAAAATTATGTCAACCTACAGGACAAGGCTGAGATCAAAGAAATGGTGGTGGAATATATTCTCACAACTACTGATTCTCTCCATTGTAACTAGCTACAGTTCTACCAGCATGTGAATTCTGGCTCTCGTGTAACATAAAAGGATTTCAGGCATAAAGTAGCCCGTACACTGGTAAAAACAAAACAATCAAGGAGGTCCAACATAACCTGTGCCAAGGGGAGTCCGATATAAGATAAATCACTTCCTTGAGCAATGCTCTCAAGGTAGGTGCTATGTCTCTGTAAGAAAAACACACGCCTGAATTACAAAGTGTGGTAAAAGGCTCCATAAGAAGTGTAGTATCACATTCCACGAGAAGTTCAATTTTTTCTCAAATAATCAAATAAACAGTAAAGTAATTAATATTAATGGAACAACATCTTTAAAACAATGCTATATTGTAAGATTTACACACACACAAAAAAAACAGTTTTTTTGTTAATTTTGTTAAAATTTCTATTTTATTTTTTTATACTAAGATTGTACCCCCAAGTGTCCAACGTTCCCATTTTGGGAACACATTAAAAACAATAAAGGAAATAATATAATGAGGATTTTTGGTTTTCTCATCATAAAGTGCACCTAAACAAATAAGTTCTGCGTCATTTATGCATTTACTTAAAATCCTTCTGTATTCGGACATTAAAGGGTTTTAAGGTATCTGTGTAAATATAACAGCCACTGTAAGTGAAAATTTTTATTTCACATATGACTCATTATCTTTTAGAAGTGTCTCAAATAGTTCTTTCGCTTGAAACACAGTAACATAATCTGCTGAAAATTGTCAGGAGGTTAAGAAAGTTTATATATTAACAGTAAAATATGCCGTCCTCACCCTGCTTTGGTCTGTTATAATCCTCTATCTCTGGATCGTCAGTTAAAATCCTCCATCTCTGGATCTGGTCCATATACTGCTCTTCACATACTACCGCTACCGTAGCTTTTGTAGGAGAAATGTTTATCAGCCCTAACTGAAAAATATAACTTGTAACTTCATGCGATATTAGTACGTTAGCTAGGGCCACTTTCTTTGCACACACACACACACACACACACACACACACACCAGCACCCGCTCCACCTCCACCCCATACCCCTACCCGTTCAGCCCCAGGACTTAACTTCATTGTGCTTTTCTGTTAGCTTCGGTCATGGAATAGTAGAAAAATCAATTCCTACGAAAAATACTCATTTGAAGTACATTAAATTATCGGCAAATTATTTAAAATATTTGTTTCCTGAACACCCATATAAAATTTATTTCATGCCATATTTCATGCCGTGTGTTTTGTTTTCAATTTGCAGGAATCCATGAAGAGAAAGTTATGCAGCACAGAAATATGCTCGTTATATGTCGATTCTTAGCTAATATTGAATGGAGTTAACCAGGAGCTGGTGAATTACTGAAACTTGGAGAAATTAATATCGCTCGACCTTTTGTGCCTAACAGTATATGTAATGAAGATGAGACCATTGAAGAAACATTTATGAAACATGCAAAGTCCAGAGGAGGAGCAGGAGGAGTGGCATTGGCCTCGGTGGAATTACCAGAAACTATCAAGCATACCAAAGGCGGCCACGGACAACGCATGCGAGAGTTAAATACCTTCATGCAATACTTGTCCTTACAGCCATGATAACAGACAGTGCAGACATCCATAAAGACCTAAGACCAGCAGAGAGATTTCAAGCGAGGGGAAAGTTTTGTTAAGAAGGTAAAAAGGCAATACAATGTTTCAGTAATCCTTTTGAAATCAACAGAAACATGATGAATAACGTAGTGTCTGGTGCACCAGCGGAAATTGAATATGATTTTTTCCATGCAGAGGAGATTTGGAAAAAGTCCAAGGATGAGTTTGTAGAAAAAAAGACTAAAGATCATGAAAGAGAAACTGGATTTTTTTTGTCCTATCGAAAGGAAAAAACATAAAGACCAGGTGTAATATGACTAAAGATTAGTCAAGCCAAAACAAGACATCGGAGTCTAAGTCTAGAAAAAATGAAAAAAAAATGTTATTTTCAATTTTGTTTTTTAATGTAAGAGTTAGGAAATAGTGAAAGAATTTATGATTTATGTTAGAGAGGTGATGTATAATAATCAATACAGATTCTTATGCGAAAGACACAATCACGTCAATGGAGATGAAGAGAAGAGGATAGAGTGAAAAATTTGTCGTAGGTGGCACGAGTTTGAGAGACTTCCAGGGGACTGGAACACCTCTCTCAAAAATAATGCAAACAAGTAACAGCTTGTCGCTCTATTGTTCAAGGTCTGGGCAAGCAAAGAGCTTGCTAATAAAATTCGTAGGAAAGTAATATTTATTAGAGAAGGGGAAGCAGTTCTAATAGATTATGGGGAAATGAATGACACTGGAGTAGCAGAAATTGAAGCTCTGAAATCAGCTCAAGAAGAAACTGACAAGAATAATTTTGTATACCTTGTACTCCAGCATGAAAAGTTACAAAACGGTGAGAGTGAAATGACCTGACACTGACAAATTTTTCATTTTGCTGGCAACATAGATTCAAGGGTATTGTTTGATAATGGCCATGGTCACAAAAGGAGGCGTTTAGATAACAAGAATTTGCAAATGAATATGGTCGGAGCTTTGTTCTGCATTCTTAGGCATGATGAATTCACGAGTGCGGACATTACAAGTGCAATACGAGGAAAAGGTAAAATAAGACCAATGTAATTGATGTTGGCCAACAAAGAGTTCATTTCAATATCTGCAAAACTAGGAGAAGTTTGGGAAATCTCACGAACGCTGATGCAAGGCTTACAACGTTTCATATGTTCTTTGTATAGATTAAATAAAAAATCTAATATCAACACAGCTAGTTATCTAAAGTTTGTGGTCAAAGCTAAGGGTGAGAGTGGAGATTTGATAAATGGGTCTAACTTTGATCTAGCATGTGATCCACCCTGCAAGTCTATGCTTATGCAACATGCCAAGAGAGCCAACTACCAAACCAGAACCAGAATATACAAGTTAGCTCATGATGCAACTCAAGAGCTTCCAAGCATGTGAACATGGTTGGAAGAGAAAAAATAAAATCCTGAACCATTATGGAGTAAAGATGACATAATGCCAGTCTCTTTAGTGGATCCTTTAGAAGAACGAATTGAGGATGAGTGTAGAGAAAATGAAGAGTTTTTTCAGTCAGCTGAAACAAGTGAATTGAATGTTGGCGAAGAGAGTGAAGATGATGAGTGAAACAATTTCCACAAATTTACTTAATTTTACAGTTTCCACTTTGCTATCTACAGAAGTGAGGTTATGTGGCTTCCCAAATTTAGCACTAAAAATGTCTTATATACCATACTCCTTACACAGTGCTGTGAAATACCTTAACTTCTGCGGTTAACTGATTTCTTGGTAAACAAACTATTTACTTTTGATTTATCTATAACAAGTTATAATATTAATCCTGTAAATACTCCATTAATATCAACGCTTATAATATGATGTGTTCTTGCACGTTGATATGTTTAAGCTTAATGAACGCATATAAAGGTTATATGAAGTTCAATCAATACAATTTTTTTATTTGTTCTGCATAATCTAATATATACGCATTTGGGTGAGGGTACTGAGTATTGTTTTTTTGAAAGGAATTTAAGTCAAATTTAATCATACCATCCAGACTAGTGCGAGTGACTTTTTTGATGGGAATATGCTTTTCCCAGTTTATAATGAACTAAGGTATGCGACAATATCGATAGAGTAAAGTTCTTTGGTGCGTAGAAGGAAACCCCCCATCTAGCTGACGTACTATGTATGTTGATAAAATGCCCTTGGCTGACGTCCCTTTTCTTGATATTGTAAAGCCTTAGTCACCTTATTCAACTTGACTTTTCATTCAGCTGCTATAATCCTATGTAAACAAGATAGTATGGTGCTGATACTCGTTAAGAACGAATATAGTTCCTCAAAATTCTGTTTCAACGTGGTGTTGTATATATCCAACTTAATTTCCTTTATGGTAAGCCAATACTTTGTTAAAACTGGGTATTCTCGTGGAAAATCTTCAAGTAGCATTTATACATTTATTGTTGTTTCCTTAATTCTGCGTCGATCTGCCGGAAATATTAGTCATCCATCTTTCAACTGTTAATGAAAAAATATATAATTTTGCTACAAAGCTTAAACATCCTAGTTTCGTTGAAAATCACTTCTCACCAGATTTGTGATATCAAGTACAGCGAACATAAAAAAAAAGAAAAAAAAAAAGAAATTCTTACCAATGTCACTTATAATCACAAATCTATGCGTCTTATCGCATTTCGACCACCTACCTGGATAAGATCCACAGGCCTTCTTAAAGGGTGAGATCCTCCTCTGAAAGTCTGAAGTCCCGCAATCCGCTTACACGAGATTCTCGAATTGGGATCTCGATTCTCGGTGTCATTTGGACGTTAATTCACTTTGACGATAATATTGCGAGTTTAATTAGTCAGGCAGATGGAAGATGGCAAATGAAACAACTAATTACGAAACTTATTACAAGAATGGAGTTGATGAATAAGTTACAAGATCTACGAGCCTTTGAGGCGTCTTTTTTTTATTTATTTGTTTATTATATGCTCTTGTATCTCCGAAACTCTGGGCGTGTGTATTTCTGTATACTTGTATACATTTGTATATAAACATACAGCCATATCTATATAATTTCTACTTGCTTCTGTCTATAGAAAGAGAGAAAGCTGTAATGTAGGAAACTGAATTACAAGGAATCAAAAACAATTAGTAAATGAATTACCATTTAACAGAAACTGGTTATGAAATCTTTTAATACTATGTTGAATCGATTCGAGAATCCAGGCACTTGCTAGGAACGAAGAGGTTTTGATAGTATCTCATCCATTCACAGAGTATCTACGGATTTTGGGTCTCTTGCCTTCCAGGCATAATGAATAATGACACCTTCGGAAAGATGGGAAACTCCGGCTGGTCTCTTTGGTAGTAAATTCAGGAACGTTCCTTCGAGCTATGAGAGAGAGAGAGCTGAGTTACGATTCCTATATATAAAAAAAGAATGTGGAATGATCTTTTATAGTGTATTCATCAATTAGACAGTGTTTGATTTATTGAGAAATTATCAGTTCATTGTAAAATTATTATTTCTTGCAACCTAAAAATGAAAATGATTTCGTTTTTCGAAAGATTATGAATTTCGAATATGTAAGAATACATTCAGGTATACTGTTTATTTCCTCGTGAAGAATGAAACATAATCATTACATATAACATACCTTTTATTTAAGGATGAATATTTATAAAGTTTTATTAAACATTCTGTCAAAATAATGGTAACCATATTGTAATATTGGCTTATAGTTTCCAGGAACACTTAATACTGACACCATAAGTTTTTCATTGCTTAAAAATGACAGTTTGTAATCGGACCATAATGTTTACATTTATTCAATGTAACAATTCTATTTCCCCCATGGTAATATTTGTGGGAAAATTTTCAAAATAAAAACGTGTGAATTAAAAATTTTAATCTATTCTATGGACATCATAGTGTTTGTGATAATCATGACAATAACATTTGTCAAACAGGCATTTGTGATACAGATTCCTTAGATTTCCTGAAAATAACTGTTCATGTATATTAATGATTCTTGTCTGTAAACTGTATAGGAGGGGAGAAACCATCTTATAAAATTCAGTGCCTTATATAAAAAAAACAGTGTCTGATCATGAGTTCCTTATTACAGTAAAACACGTCTAAGTATAGTAATTTTTTTTTACTTATTTTATTTTGTGCGAGTCCTATCAAGCAACCAATTGGACGTGGGAATTATATTTTCTTACAAATTATTTAATATTGACTGGTTTTCCTTCCATGCATATAAAATATCACTTGATTACGAAATATCATCCAGAAGACGAAAACTGGATACAAAATATTTTGTTCAAGTTGCATAATTTCACTTAAGTAAATAAAAAAAATGTTAAGACTGTAGAGTGAAGTTCTTAAAAGGCAAATGAAATTTTGATTTTACTTTCTATATCTCAGTCTTGTCTGAGATTCACATAAAAGAAATATGAGAGAGAGAGAGAGAGAGAGAGAGAGAGAGAGAATGTAGGGGGAAATTCAACAATTCCCGATTTTCCTAGGTTCCTAAGGATTTCGAAGTGCAAAGTTACAATTAATCATGTTATCATCTGTACGTTATTTTCTATGAAACTGAATTACAATGAAATTCTGCCTCCTGGATGGTGCATTGTACTACAAGAGGTCTGCATTTATTTGCAAAGTTTTAGTACTTATCTTCCTGTTAGTATTTATCTACAGGGATTCTGATTGATAAAGAAGTAGAATGTTGTCCTCACCAAGTTTGGCATGTGATTCTGTCCCGACAAGTCAGGAATTAAATGTAAGGATAAATCTGCATAAATATTCCATTACAATTTACCTGGGTTATCTATAGCAGTTTCGTGACCGTAGATAGCAAAGGTTCATTTTACACTGGATTTATCAATTATGAAGATGAAAGAAAAATGTTAGCCAGGGTGCCCCCTCACAAAAATGTGGGGTAATTTTGTCAGAGCCCTATATCCAAAATAGCTACCATCAGACAAACTGGAAATTAGCTTTTAAATGGTTTGCCCCAGAGTCCTGTATAATACATAGTGACTGAGACTATTTGGGTCAAGAAATTGAAAAATAATGTAGATTTATTGATCTGGCCTATTTTTGACCTTCAAATTCAAGATGGCCATCAATTGTTGTTTCTTTAAATATCGGTTTTTCAGAATCGCCATAGAGCCTTAATATTAGGCTCAAATAAAAGCTCTGCTCATAATGGGTTCAATTATACACAGAAAAATTACAACATTTTCATAGGTTATTAGATGTCTGGGATGCAACTACGTATTCCTAGCAGTGAGACAGGCGATCTTTAGCATGAATTTCTTTTCATTGAAAATTTTCTTTTAATATTAATTAAAAGGAATATCCATTATAATCCTCTCATCTTCACTGCTACTCTCATTTGAGCATTCATGAAGTGTAAGCTGCTGGGGCAAGAGGGCACGGAGTGATGCACTGGTCGACACTTTCCGTTCACTAGTTCCAAGCCGTAACAAATGGGAAAAGAATGCCATTGCACGTTGTAATGAAGCTAGCAATATGTAAGGTAATTTGTCTTTTCTACATAATTTTCAAAGAGGCACCATCAGGTGGCAGACGGATGTACACTTAGTCTCCAGTTTGTCCCATTTGGAAGCTCTGGCCTGCCTGCAGTTTACATCTGCACTCTGCATAAATGATGGAGAGGACAAATGCCTTTATATCTGCTCTAACTTCATGTTTTACTTCGAGACTCACCCACTCGTCCCAGGAGCTCTCGTGCCTCAGAATTGATCTTGACCTTCTCCAACACTTTCTACCCATGCCCATAGACCCCTGAGGTGTGGTCAATGCCAGTGATTACATGGAGGGGTATGATGATATCTGCAATCTATTCTGAGGGCAAGGCATGGCAGATGATTAATGCACGCTTGTGTTTGATCAGCAGATCACCTCTGACTTGCTGCAAGACATAAGCTGCTTGGATATAAACATCTGTCCTCACAGTATATCATAACAGGTCCAGTGTAATTACTGGCACTCACCTTTTCATAGGCAGAGAGCAGCACTGCATCTGCTTCTGGATTTCCATAGACGGTCCCCATTAGCCGTGTCAGTGCTCAAATTGGATGATGTTTCTCCCTTGCAGTATATGTTGTCATCCTACACTTAAGCCACTTGTCTTTTCAGCTGTACCTTTACAAGTTTCTGCACTCTGACTTATTTCAGGAAATTGACATTGAAATGGTGAAATCAGCAACACCTTTTGGATATCTTTCTGCCCAGTGATTATGTTCATCAT
>NC_061107.1:41956456-41986456 GCF_015104395.2 Macrobrachium nipponense | reverse complement strand
TGATGAATAAAATCATGAGAGAGTAATACCACTTTTACATTAAACCTATGTAGTATTACAATTCTCCTAAGAAAGCGATTTTAGATGCTAAATGTTTAACTTCTCAGATTTACAGGGATGTTTAATTAGGCATTCGTCAAGGGAAGCTTCTAAATACACTTTGGAAAAGTTTGAATTCAAGACAGAAAATTTTATTAACATAAAACTAAGGCAAATGGATGAAATAGTGGAAAAACTTACACAAAATCTGATTTATACGGGAATGTGGAGAGATATGTGTTCACTATCACAAATAAAATACGTGTATATATATATATATATATATATATTATATATATATATATATATATATATATATATATATATATATATATATATATATATTACTTTATAAAGTTAGATTGTCTCAGGGGTGGGCAACATATTTTTTCGACCTACTCTATCATTACATCTTATTGGCGAAAAATAGGAACCTGGAAACCGCTAACCATATGAAAGTAAGCCATAAAGAACAAAAGTTGGATCACAAAACACATCGAATGCTTCAGTCCCAGTCTCAAAATATAATAGTTCTTTTGCTGTGGCCGTTAAAAGTTTGACTGATGTCAGATTTAATATTTCTTTCTTTCTGTATCTGGACAACGGCCAGTCATAAGAAAGAAGTTCATAGACAAAAAGGAAAAAATGTCTCCTTTTTTTTTGTAACTACAAAATGGTCATTCTTAGGAAAGAAGTTCATAGAAGAAAAAGGATGCAGAATATCAAAATACATCTTGTGATGCGACTTTTAACTTCATTCATCAAATTGTACAGGCAATATTACAATTAAGATTCATTATATCATCGCAAAAAAGGGGGGTGGGAATGTAGTGTTCTTTATGTAACTGCAAAACTGTCAATCTTAGGAAAGAATAAAGATTTAGAATATCAATATTCACCGTATGATGCAAATTCCAACTTCATATGTCAAATTCTATAGTTAATGCAATTGAAATTTTCACCTCAATTTCATCATAAAATAACATGAAAAAATGTAGCATTTTCATGAAACTCACAAATGGACATTTAATAAGAAAATGCGCATGGAAGAAAAAAAACTGTCAGAATATCGTAATGTAAATATGTCATTGTTAACTTCATTAACACTAATAATATTGGAGATATTGAAGTTTAATTGTTCAGTATTTCAATTTCATCATATATATATACTATAAGTAATTAATTCGTTATCTTAAAAAAATAATTTATTTGAAAACTAAATATCCAAGGAAAAACATTAGAAAAATTAACATATAATAAATAGATCAAGTTTTATCTTAATATCTCTGAATATAGCGGACATATTCACAAATTTTCTTTTAAACAATTTCAACACCTACTTTACGGTACAAACGTCCAATCTATGAAAGGACAAAGATCCTGATAAAGGTACTATAGTTCTAATATTGTTTAGAATTTGTTTAAGAAAAGCTACAACTAACATCATCAAAACTAAATGGGATATCTTCATATTCCCATGATAAATCATCACATTGGTGCTTCTCCATTGGAACAGAAGCCACCGCAGACCCCACAATCTGTGACACAAAAGGGCCCCTAAACTCTTCTACAGGTGCATCTCATTGTTTGGCTCTGGTTCTCACTTTCATTGCAACTGCAGTATACCGATTTCAACAGTTCGCCAAGGGCTATATAACCAGTAAGGCTTTTAGGTCTTAACTTATGATTTCGATCAAGAATTTCTGGATTGATCTTACCTGTGCGTGCTTTTTGGACAAATCTGGACTACCGTTCCTTTTCTAAGGTATTTCTAATACCGTAGGTAATAAAGAATGGCTCAATTATTTCATTACAGAATGACCTTTGATAGACATCTTTTTTAGTACCGTTGTGAATTTTGGACACTATACACAGACAGACCAAAAATAATCAAGTAGAAATTCCTGTCTTTCACTTATTCGTTTTGATTCAGTGTTATATGGTCTTTTTTGACTACATAACAAATAAAAGCGATCCCTATCATAGGTCATTCCTAGTGAAATAGTTGAGCCATTCTTCTAAAAAAAAGCTTCATGTGAGAGTATTAAAGTAGCATGGATTGGGACAATGAAGATTACCTACGCTATTATAAATACCTTAGGAAAGGAACGACATTGTAGATTTTTCCAGTAAGCACATAGGGGTAAAATCACCAACAGAAGGTGCAGTATCCAGCAAGCTCTAAGAGTGCACTTCCACTTGATAATCTGGAAAGAGCTGGGTACTGAAGCTTAAAGTCCAACTGGAAAAGGATGGGAACTTGATCGAAGTTATGAGTTAAGACCTAATAAGCTTATTGTTAATAAAGCCCCTAATAAACTGCTGAAATTGGTATGTTGCAGTTACAAGGCAAGTAAGAATCAGTGCCAAACAATAATAGCAGCTGTAGAAAATGTGGGCTCTTTTGTGTTATAGCTTGTGGGGTCTGCGGTGGCTTTTGTTCAAACGGAGAAGCAGCATTGTTAGATGATGACTTATCAGGGGAAGATGAAGATATCTCAGGTAGTTGTGATAATATTAGTTGTAGCTTTTCTTCAACAAATTACAAATAATATTAGAACTGCAGTACCTATATTAGCACCTTTGTTCTTTCATAGATTGGCTGTTCGTGCCGTAAAGTAGGTGTTGAAATTGTATGAAAAAAAATATTTGGAATATATTTGCTATATTCAGAGATAGTCATTGAGTATATGTTAATTTTTCTAAAGTTTTTCAAATAAATTATCTATTTTAGATAATGAATGAATTGCTTATTGTTTAAATATTTCCTTATGAAATGGAAATACTCAAAAAATATATATCGCAATACCTCCAATATTATTAGCATTAAAAAAGTTAATAATTACCCCATATGATATATTCTGATATTCCGGAACTTTATTTTGATTTCTTGCACTTTTTTAAAAATAAATGACCATCTCTGAGTTACATTAATGTGCCTATATTTTTCATGTTATTTTACGATGAAATTGAAATACTTAAATTTCCAATTGCAATATATCCTGCAGAATTTCAGATATGAAGTAAAAAAGCATTCATATTATGGTATATTTTGATATTCCAAATCTTTTTTTCTTCTATTAACTTTTTCCTAAGAATGGCTATTTTGCTGATACATAAAGAATACTTATTTTTCTTCTTATAATCTAAGGTATGAAGTTTAAAATCACATCATATTATGTATATGATGTATTGTATCTTTTTCTTCTAATAATTTCTTTCCTATGGTCGAACGTTTTGTAGTTACATAAAAAAACACTACATTTTCCCTTGTTTTTTTTTATGAAATTGGGATAAAAAAAAATTCTATTGCAATATATGCTATATAATTAGGTATGAAGTTAAAAGTCACCACCCCATGGTGTATTTTGAATTCTGCATCTTTTATTTTTTTTTTCTTCATGATATTTATTCTTATGAATGACCGTTTTCCAGATAAGAGAGAAAGAAGAAATAATGACTCTGACATCAAATCAAATTTTGTACGACAATAGCACCCGAACTATTCGATATTCTGAGACGGGGACTGAAGCACTGGATGTGTTTTTATGATTCCAACTTTTGTTCTTTTATATCTTACGTTCATATGATTTTTTATTTATTTATCTTTTTTTTTTTTTTTTTTTTTTTGTGGGGTTACACTAGGCACATATGCCTTCACATTCCTGCAGAAATCAGATTCATTGGATTTTTTTCACAGATGAAACATACTTTCGTGTTGCTAAGTTGGTGGAAGGCAGGATAAGGAGATCACGACGCTGAAGAATGGAAGGTTTGGAATGTTCCAGAGGAACCTTTGATTTAAATACCTGCAAATATATCAATGTCAAATTAAGAAAAAGCAAGAGAAGACAAAGAACTGAACTTCCTTTCTCGGATAAGGGTAAGAAAAGGTTATCCTTATTTAATTATATAGATAAAATGTATGCAATGCAAAGAAAAAAAACTAGTTACATGTTCGCGTAGTTTAGATTCCAAAATAAAATAGCTTTCCCATAACTCATACATTATAGATTTACAGATTTTAGAAGGCTTGAAATGAAATACATCGCACATTTCTCTAGAAAATTTTATGATTCGTTCCACAGGGGATCATTGCAAATAAGAGTTATAAATACCTTTTTTTATAGAATCCAACTAGACAATGCCCATCACGCTGTATGTGATGTAATCCACATCAATACTACATCCAACATATGTCCCACTCTAGTGTTAATGGATTAGGATTTTTATGAATATTCCTCACCGTGCTATAAAAAGCCATTAGGCTATTGTTCAAACTTAGCCAATGATCAGAACGATTATTGTTCAACTTTCAATGAAAATTTAAAAAAATATCAGTACTCAAATATTTCGTGAGTATCACATGGCCGTGGGGACATTAACCCAAATCTTTTCATCACACCCATGAGGTGTGTAGTTGATAACAGATGAATGCATTCGCTTAATTCTGTTTATTTCTAGGGGCAATTTACGCGGTAATTATATATATATATATATATATATATATATATATATATATATATATATATATATATATATATTATATAATATATGTATATAATATATATATATATAATATATATATATATATATATATATATATATATATATACATATATACATATATTATATATATATATATATATATATATATATATATATATATATATATATATATTATATATATATATATATATATATATACCTATATACATATATACATATATGTCATATATATATATATATATATATATATATATATCTCATATATATATATATATATATATATATATATATATATATATATATATATACATACTATATATATATATATATATATATTCATATATATATATTACTCTATATATATATATATATATATATATATATGTATATATGTATGTATATGATCTATATATATATATATATATATATATATATATATATATATATATATATCTATATATATATATACGTATATATATATATTTCAGCCGGAGTTAGGTCTGCAATGTTCTTTGTATCTAACACCATCAGGTCATCTTGGAGTGGGTTACCCATCTCCTGCATCAATGCAGAGAGTGATTTCACCTTTTCAAAGAAAGATTTTTGGGCACTCAGTATCTGCTCATCGTATCTGCTGCTGGATGTGGCATCCTTCATACCAGACATGGTCTTGTATCCAGCTAGTAGACGACTAACTCCAGGTGCAGTGACCATCCAACAACAAAGTGCCGATGGGTCCTCTGTCAACCCAATTGCTCCTCTGTCACCTTTGATAACTATATTATTGTGCTCGTGCGCTTGATCAATCGCCGTGCCAGAGAATTTTCTTCTCAACTTGTGGATGACGAAGTTACCATTGTGAAACTCCTTGGCCATGTCTGGATGTTGTTGTTCGAGTGATATCATATCGCAGAGGTGAATAGTGATCCACAAGGCATAGTTAACATTGTTATTTGCAAAGAAGTAAGGCACCAATTCTGAAAGTGCTTCACGGTACAAGTTGAAGTCTCCTCTGAATGAGTAGATAAGGGTAAATATCGTGAGTTACATGTCCAGCACCAGACTCCAGAATTGAAACTGCAGACTCTCTTCCTACCGGTTTTTACAGCAATCCTCAAAGTTTTTTTCTGATGTGCTGGACTCTTCATAGCAAAAATCATGATTCCTTCTTCTTCAGTTTGTACAAGCTGCACGCTGTAATCTGGTGTGCTTGTCTTGTTTTGTGACACGGGATGCAGACAGGTAAGACTAAACACTGTCTCGTAATAATGTTCCTATCGATCTCAGTGAAGCCATTTCTATATGAAGGCCTCTGAACATGACAACGAACTTGTCCTCTCCATATTCTTGCCACTTCCATTGTATTTGTTTTGCCAGAGCATACAAGTGTTGATCAGCAACAGTTACAGATGTCTGCTGTGGGCTCAAAAAACCAACTGTATCACGGACCTTCTCCATGGTATGCTTGATAGTTTGTCTCACCACATAGGCATCATTGCCAATATGCTCACTTCAAATGGACGGCTCCTTTTCTGTGTTGCATGATATGCTGACCATGTGATGCTGACTGCATCAGCCTCATTCTCAGTGAGGAAGACTTCCTCCAACCAAGAATATTCTTCTTTCAAATGTGACTTGATCGACTCTGGTGCTGGTAAGGATTGGCTTGCAACTGGGGGAGGAACAGGGTTTTGGTGATGTATGCTGGTCGAATATTGGTGTATGCTTCTGGGAGCTCTGGAACTTTTTTAATATTCCTTTTTGACTCTATATCTAGTTTGTGTGGCTCACGTTCATCACCAGGATATCCTGTGTTTGGATGCTGGAAAATGGACACACTTGTACCGTGTAAAAATGTTTCAGCTGTGGTCGCAGTTGGAGATCTATGTTGTCAACTGCTTCAGTTGTGAATAAATTCTTTTTCAAGACTAGGGGGCAGATTACTCCATCTTCCACATACTGTGCAATAACTGCTTCTCCCGACTGTGCTGAGATTTCTAGGACTCAGTCATATGATATGTTGAGCCCATTCTCATGTAGCGTTTCAATTATTTGTCCTCGTCTTGGCAAACACATACAGACCCACGTAGACTGCAAAATGTGGCTCCCAGTCTATGGAATGCCTTTGGACATCCGTTCCTTCCTTGTATTTGGCGAAGCAGTTGTACTGTAGAGGTTGTGATGTAGCAAAGTCTGATTTTGACGCTCCATGACGGAGTTGGGACTTGATGTCTGCACTAAGTTCAATCATGCAAACTGAAGCAGTGATGGTGCCACAGCCTGTTCTAAATCTTTGTCATGAAAATAGCTGCTTAAATTCGACTTCTGAAGGAGCATGTCATGTCTTATTATTCCACCGGCTTTTGCTAGATGAATCGCTTAACCATAATGGGATGCTTCTGATAGGATAGAGCCTACATCAGTTTCAACAGCCAACAGAACTTCTCATCTTTGGCGATTAGCTTGCAGCTGTGGAATGTGCAAAAGCAGCTGATCCTAGAGTCGAGTAGGTTGAACTTCATACACAACACCAACCTGTACCAGCCTCTGCTTGTAAAGCTTAGTCAAATCAAGAAGCTTAAAAATCGATGGCCTCTCAGTGGTATGTTTTATCTTGCAGATCTAGGTGGCTAGTCCAGAGAAAGCAATTGAATATGCATCCTTCCAGTGTTCCTGTCCTTTTTCTTGCTCCCACATCTTTAGATATGCCCGTTCTCGGTTATACAATGCCATCAAACAGGCAGGGTGATATTTCACTTCTTGGGCTACGAAATGTCCTGCACTTAGTTTGGCAAGAAGTTTTGTATCACTGAGTGTTTTGGCACATTCATTTATTCTCCTATTCACTTGCATTGTCATTGCTTCTTTAAGCTCCCCTCCTTCAGTTTCCCAGAAGAAGCGTTCATTTGTTTTAGTTTCTTGGAGTTTCCATGGAATCTTACTTCTACTGCATTAATCACTAGTACCTACATGACTTGCACTTTTTCCAGCTCGGTGTAACTGTGTTGTTGAACAGAAGTGTACAACACTCATGATATTATGCCTTATTTTTTCTCAACACTTCCTCTATCCCAGACCCTTTGTCAATTCTTGCAGGGTCTGGCTTTCTGGCTAATTTGTAGCGCATTGAGTAAGTGAAATAGAGGAATATTCTTTGCCAGGTTCGTATATCCACCATTCCCTCTTTTGGCAGGATTGGCCTAGGGAGATTTTAGATCTTCTTTCTTAACCTCCCAACATAGGCAACACTTAGTCCAGTCTGTTTTTGATGATTGTCCAGTAAAGTTCGCATCTATGATTACAACGAGTTTCAGGGTCAAGGGTTTATCCTTTGACCACTGTCAGGGTAATCTCTCTACAGCAAAGTAATATATATTAAAGGAAAGGAAAATGCAATTTTTTTCGAGTAGGTCTGCAGCCAAGAGGCATTCGCGCACATGTTGGAGGCGCTTGTTCTCATGATTGTTCTAGAGCCATCAAGTGGGATATGCAACCCAACAGGCACCGAGCTGACGGTAGAAACACAGTGATTTATGATGCAACTATTTGCCTAGATCCTTCTAAAACATTCCTGTCCTCCCGGGAGTCTGTGACGTTCGCTGTTAAGCCCTGCCCCCAGATCGCCATATATATATATATATATATATATATATATATATATATATATATATATATATATATTATATATATGATATATATATATAGATATATATATATATATTATAGTATATATATATATATGTATATAGATAGATATATATATATATATATATATATATATATATATATATATATATATATATATATATAGATATCTATATATATATATATATATATATCATAATATATATATATATATATATCATATATATAATAATATATATAGATATCATATATATCTATATATATATATATATATATATATATATATATATATATATATATATATAGATATATACTATCTATATATATATATATATATATATATATATATATATATATATATATATATATATATATATATATATATATATATATATATATATATATATATATAGATATACATATATATCTATATATATATATATATATATATATATATCATATATATATCATATATATATATATATATATATGTATATATATATATATCTATATATATATATATATATATATATATATATATATATATATATATATATATATATATTATATACATATATATATCTATATATATATATATATATATCTATATATATATATATATATATATAGATAGATATATATATATATATACTATATATATATATAATATCTATATATATATATATATATATATATATATATATATATATACATAGATATATATATATATATATATATATATATATATATATATATATATACTATATATATATATATATATATATATATATATATATATCTACTATATATATGTATATATGCTATAGATATATATATATATATATATATATATATATATATATATATATATATATATATATATATATATATATATATATATATATATATATATGACTGAGGAAGTAGAAGTCAGATTATCAGTGCGAGATCATCAGAGAGAGATAAGAGAAGAAGGAACAGACGAAGGTTAAAAGAGGAAAAAGGTGCACGAGAGTGGGATCGGATTCGAGTCAAGTCGTCCAGTTACAGAGAGAACAACAGAGGTATTCCGACGTTGAGCAAGCCTTCAGAGGAGAAACGTCCTACAAGGTGGTTTTGAGGAGTAACCTGCCCTTCAAGTAGTAAGAATAGACATTGCTTTCTGCAGTACGGAGTGAAGAAAACGCCTGAGGTTATAGTTCTCCTTTGTGAAGCCGTCACTTCAAGCATTGATTTCTGACAGCTGCAAAACTGGCCAGCAAGTATTTCATCATCTCACTGTTTCCCCAGTTCACATACTATGAGAGTTCATTTATGCTATGTAAATAGGAGAAACCCTTCTGCATTTATCTCTGTTAGTAAGCTTGTAAATAAACTTTTGTTCTGTTTGTGTCTCTTTCCATATTCGTATCCCGAGTTTCAACTGATGGAGTTGAATCCATTTTGTTTATTATGATTATGAACTTGTAGCAGACCTCGGTCTGTAACATTTGGAAACCTTGCTAGGTTATTCGGCACCGTAACATTGAAACAAAGAGAATATAAAAAGAATCAGAATGAGTAAGCAAGTGAAGAAGTTTATTGAGTCTGGAGACCAAATGAAAGTGGAGCTGATGGTTTAGGTATGAGTGCAGTGTTGAAACTAGTACCAAAGCTTGATGAGGAAGATGTTACGACATATTTCATGTGTTTTGAGAAGTTAATGGAAAGAGTAGGTTCTCCTAAAGAAATGTGGACTCTAAATTTACAGTCAGTTTTGAGGGGTAGGGCGCTTACTGTGTATAGTTGCATATCTATGGAGGAATGTGATGATTATGATATTGTGAAAGAAACTGTTCTTAGCGCGTATATGCTAGTACCAGAGGCGTACCGTAAGAAATTTAGAAGTTTGAGAAAGGACGACAATATTACGTATGTAAAATACGGTAAGAAGTTAGAAAGGCTGTTTTTTGATTGGTTACCTTCCACTAAAGTTTAGGATTTTGATGGTTTGAAGAACATGGTGTTGTTAGAAAAGTTCAAAGATAACGTATCCCTTGAGATTAAGCTTTATATAGAAAATAGGTGTGAAGTATCTTTCGCAGGAGCAACTAGGTAAGCAGACGAATATAGTTTGACTCATAATTTAAGTGTCAGTTAGAAGCGAAATGACCCTTCGTCTGGTAGAGTACAAAGCAGTAAAAGTTTCAGTTCTAGTAATAGGAATGTGAGTAAAAGTGACTATTCCTGTTATCATGTGGAAAACCTTGTCATACTTCTAAGGTTTGTAAGAATAAACTTGCATCTAGTGGCTCAGAATTAACTTGTTTCCAATGTAATGGGAAAGGGCATTTAGCAAGAAGTTGTGCAGTAGAAAGGAAGGACGGTAAGAAACCAGTGTCACTAGTTAACTTTTCGTCAAGTAAGGATGATGTGATGAGAGAAACTAGGAAATTTTTTGGTGAATTTCTGTGAGAAGGTGTAGTTTCCTCTCTTGGAGGAGTAGAATCGAGGGAAGTAGTCTTGCTTGGAGACACAGGAGCTGCTGTATCACTAATTAGGAGAGAGAGTGTGCCAAACAGGGCAGAAATCAATTTGGAAGAAAAAGTCATGTTAGGTGGATTTCCAAACTCTTATGTTCTTTGTCCTTTGTTGATGTTGAATTTAGAAAGTCAGGTAGTGTCAGGAGAAGTGAAACTAGCAGTTGTTGACATTATTGTCGGTAATGACTTAGCTTTATCCAAGAATGTGAATCCTGTTCTGAGTGCGATTCCACTACCTGAAATGGTAGTAACTAGGTCAGGTTTAGATACAGACATTGACTACGGTCATAGTTTGTTCTTGGATTCGAACGAGTGTGAGTTCTTGGATTCGAACGAGAGTGAGTTTGTGGATTTGAATGAGTGTGATAGAGGTGGCGAGGTTGATCTTGGCGTGATTGTGGCTGAGAGACCTGACTCTATCGGTGTTGACAGTGATAGCCAAGCAGAAGGTGTAGCTGTCGAGAGTGACGTAGTCGATGTAGTGGAATCAAGTAATAGTTACGGTGATGAATTAGGCACTGTTATGAACCCCGAGATAAGTCCGCTCCAAGTTCAATATTATTATAAACAAAAAGAACTTGGGATATGAATATAGAAAGATACACAAACACAACAACGGTTTATTTACAAGCTTAGTAACAAAGATAAATGCAGAATGGTGTCTCCCATTTACATAAAAAAGGTAAAATCTTACAATGCGTCAACAGGGGAAACAGTGGGGTAATGAGAGTACTTGCTGGCCAGTTTTTGGGACTCAAAGTGATGGCTTCACAAAGAAGAACAGTGAAACTATAGTCATCTTCTTGACTCTGTACTGCGGAAAGCAATGTCTATTCTTGATACTCGAAGGGCAGGAACTCCTCGAAACCTCTTGTAGAACGTTTCTTCTCTGAAGGTTTGCTCAACGTCGAAATAACTCGGTCGTCCACTCCTGATAACGACTTGACCAGAATTTGACCAAACTCTCGAGCCCCTTTTCCTCTCTGATCCTTCATCTGTTCCTTCTTCTCTTATCTCTCTCAGATGATCTCTGATCTCTACTGCTGAGCTCTCACTAATGATCTGATCTGTGACTCTCTCCCTTCTCCTACTTCGTCAGTCGTATTTATAATGCAATCTGGGGGCAGGGCTACCAGCGAGCATCACAGACTACCGAGACGACGGGAACGAGTTAGAAGAATCTCGAAGAAATATTGCATCATATTTCACTGCGTTTCTCAATACAATTCAGCACGTGTTGCGTTCCACAACACGCCTGACGATTCCAGAACAACCGCGAGAACAGGCTCCTCCAACACAGACGCAAATGCCTCTTTGCTGCAGACCTACTTGAAGAAAAAGCATTTTCCTTTCTTGTAACTTATCTTTCGTTGCTATGAAGCCATTACCATGACATGTCCCCCCCAAATAAGAAAAAAAAATGAAATCAACTGATTTTATTTTTTTAAAGAGAAACAAGAATTAAACAGCAGGGGAACAACTCTGCATAAAGCTTTAATCCAATCTAACACGCACGCTTCTCCACTTACACACTCACTCGTGCAAAAACACAAAACGTTCATCAGGCTTCTTATTCTGAAAAATCTCTAGAGAGGCTATCAGCTATAACATTATCGTTTCCCCTTATATGAACTATCTTTAGGTTATAGTCTTGTAATTCTAAACTCCAATGCATCAGACGTTTATTTTTATTCTTAAACCTCTCTAAATAAACCAACGGTCAGTATACACAGTTAAAACAGAACTACTATGTGCGTAAATCTCAAAGTGTTGCAAGGCAATAACTAAACCAAACAATTCCTTCTCAATAGTAGAATAGTTCTGTTGCGCTTTATTCAGCTTCTTGAATAATAGGCGACTGGGAGTTTCATTCCATTCACTTCTTGTAACAAAATCCTTCCTAAGCCAATATCACTGGCATCGATCGCTAAATTAAATTCCTTACCAAAATCAGGTAATAATAGAACTGGCTCGTGATTCATTATAGCCTTTAACTTGTTGAAGGCTTCCACACACGCGACATCAAATATAAAATTGTGTCCTTTCTTAAACAGATTAGTTATGGGAGTGCTTATTTCCGAGAAATATGGTACGAATCTATGGAAATACGAAACACTTCCGAGAAATCTCATGGCCTGTTTTTTAGTTGTTTGGATTGGGAAATTCACGATAGCTTCTATGTTCTGATCCTTTGGACAGATTTTACCAAGACCTACCTTATGTCCTAGATAAGTAATAGAGGCTTTCCCAAATTCGCATTTCCTTAGATTAAGAACGAGTTTCGCTTTGATAAGGGCCTCAAGACTCTTGCCAAAGTCCTTACATGGTCCCTCCCATGTCTCTGAAAATATCACAAGATTATCTAAATACATCACACAGTTGTTGATGCCATTTCAAACTTTATTCATTAACCTTTGGAAGGTACTGGCGGTGCTCTTCAAGCCAAAAGCCATAACTTTGGGCTCGAAACTACCAAATGGCGTTATAAAGGTGGATATTTTCCGTTCACATAAAGGTACTTGCCAATAACCTTTAGCCAAATCAAGCTTCGAGATGAACTCGGAATTTCCGATTCTATCTAAGCAATCGTCAATCCTGGGTAAGGGAAAATTACTTTGCTTCATTACACTATTTATTTTCCGGAAATCAATAATGCACAATCTATCTGATCCATCTTCCTTTTTCAAACCAGAACTACCAGGGAATCATCCATTCTCTCGCTAGGTACTATCAAATCATTATCTAGCATGTAACTAATTTCCTTCCTCACAGATTCTGCCTTTTCCGGGCTCAGACGATATGGACTTTGCCAAATGGGTTTCGTGTCCTGCAACTCAATATCATGTTCTAAAACATAGGTTAGGCCTAGTTTGTCACTAACAGTTTCAGGATAATTACCTAAAACATTACGTATTTCCCTCACCTTTTCCTTTTCTAAGCCCTGATTAAAAACTTCGAAATTCTTAAGCACCTCAGATTTTTTCTCAAAACTAATTTCTTTCTGGGACACCGTTCTTGAGCAAATTTACATGCAGCCACTTTGCTCTATGTTTATCCATATCTATTAAATAATTCAGATTCCCCATCTTCTCTAAAATTGAAAAAGGACCTTCGAACTTATACGATAAAGAGGAACCTTCTTTCTGGACTAGTACTAAAACTTCATCTCTTACACAGAAATTTGTCTCTTTCGCTAGTTGCCAAGCACTTCCGTTCTCCTCCGCTAGTTGCCAAGCATCTCCTAAATCGTTTTTATAATACCCTAGATTAGTTATGTAGTCTTCTCTACCCTTACTTCTTGGCAAAGGTCCGACTATGTCGATAACTATATTCTCAAAAGGTTCGCCTACTGAAGGAATACTACTCAATGGAGCTCTTGGAATTACTTGATTCGGTTTCCCGGCAATTTGGCATTCATGACAGCTTAGAACATATCTCTTTACGTCACTCCTCATCTTAGGCCAAAAGTATGCCCTACTAATACACCTGAAAGTTTTATTTACTCCTAAATGTCCTTGCTCATCATGTGCTAACTTCAAAACTAGCTCACGAAGCTTCCTAGGAACCAATAATTGTTCTGTGATTTCCCCTTTACTACCTGACTTAGGATGAACATAACAACACAAAACTTTGTTCTTTAAACAAAAAGTTTCCATACACACATCATCGAGATCCTCATCCAGCTCACATTAAAAAATTTGGGTTAGTGTCTCATTCTCTCTCTGCAACTTGACTAGCTCATCCTTATCCAAAATACTAGTTCCTAATTCATCACCGTAACTAGTACTAGATACAGGTACATTTACTACGTTACCCTCGACAGCTACACCTTCCCCTGGGCTATCACTGTCAACATCAATAGAGTCCGGTCTCTCAGCCACACTCATGCCAAGATCAACCTCGCTACCTCTATCAAACTCGTTCGAATCCACAAACTCACTCACGTTCGAATCCACGAACTCATTCACGTTTGAATCCATGAACAAATTATGACCGTAGTCTATGTCTGTATCTAAACCTGACCTAGTTACTACCATCTCAGGCACTGGAATCTCACTCACAACAGGATTCACATTCTTGGATAAAGCTAAGTCATTACCGACAATAATGTCAACGCCATCAACGGGCAAACTGTCAACAACTGCCAGTTTCACTTCTCCTGACACTACCTGACTTTTTAAATTCAACTTCAACAAAAGACAAAGAACACAAGTGTTAGGAAATCCACCTAACATGACTTTTTCTTCCATGTTGATTTCTGCCCTATTCGGCACACTCGCTCTCCTAATCAGTGAGACAGCCTCTCCTGTGTCTCGAAGCAAGACTACATCTCTCGAAAATACTCCTCCAAGAGAAGAAACTATGGCTTCTGACAGAAATTCACCAAAAAATTTCCTAGTTTCTCTCATCACATCATTCCTAATTGACGAAAGGTTAACTAGAGACACTGGTTTCTTAACGCCCTTACTTTCTACAAGTTAATTCTGAGCTACTAGATGCCACTTTACTCTTACAAACCTTAGAGGTATGACCAGGTTTTCCGCATGTATAACAGGAATAGTCACTTTTACTCGCATTGCTATTACTAGAACTGAAAGCTTTACTGTTTTGTACTCTACCAGACAAAAGATCATTTCGTTTCTTATTAACACTCAAATTATGGGTTAGACTATATTTGTCTGCTAACCTAGTTGCTCCTGCGAAAGATACTTCTTGTCTATCTTCTATGTAAAGCTTAATCTCAGGGGATACGTTATCTTTGAAGTTTTCTAACAACACTAAGTTCTTCAAATCATTAAAATCCTCAACTTTAGCGGAAGGTAACCAATGAAAAACAGCCTTTCTAACTCCTTACCGTATTTTACATACGTAATATTCTCGTCCTTTCTTAAATTTCTAAATTTCTTACGGTAAGCCTCCTGTACTAACCTGTACGCACTAAGAACAGTTTCTTTCACAACATCATAATCATCACATTCCTCCTTGACAAGCAACTATACACAGTAATGACCTACCACTCAAAACTGACTGTAAATATAAAGTCCTCGTTTCTTTAGGAGAACCTACTCTTTCTATTAACTTCTCGAAACACATGGAATATTTCGTTACATCTTCCTCATCAAACTTTGGTACTAATTTCAGCACTGCCCTCATACCTAAACCATTAGCTCCACTTTTGTTCCGGCCTGTCTGACTGTTACTAGTATTTTGCCTCAACCAGGCAATTTCCAACTCATGTATACATTCTTTCTCTCTTTCTTCCTGCTGCATTACCAACATTTCTCTCTCTTGCTGCATTTTCATTGCTTCTCTCTCTCTCTCTTGTTGCATTTCTCTCTCAGCAGCTCTTTCCTCTCTCTCAGCTGCTCTTTCCTCTCTCTCAGCTGCTCTTTCCTCTCGTCTCAGCCGCTCTTTCATCTCTCCCATACTTTTCTCTCTCTTTCCTCTCAACATACTCACGGAGATCATTCCCCTCTAGACCTAGAAGCTTACCCAACTCAATAAATTCTTTCACCATCTAACTCATTCCGATTCTTTCTATATTCTCCCTGTTTGAAACTGTTATAGTGCTGAATATTCTAAGCAAGGTCGCCAAAATGTTTTGAACCCCGAGAGAAGTCCACTCCAAGTTCGATATTATTATAAACAAAAAGAATTCAACACCAACAGTTGAAACTGGGGATACGAATATAGAAAGATACACAAACACAACAACGATTTATTTACAAGCTTACTAACAAAGATAAATGCAGAATGGTGTCTCCTATTTACATAAAAAACGTAAAATCTTACAATGCGTGAACTGGGGAAACAGTGGCGTAATGAAAGTACTTGCTTGCCAGTTTTGCGACTTGAAGCAATGGCTTCACAAAGGAGAACGGTGAAACTTTAGTCGTCTTCTTGACTCTGTACTGCGGAAAGGGTCATCAACTCATGACAACGACTTGACTAGAATTCGACCAAACTCTCGAGCGCCTTTTCCTCTCTGATCCTTTGTCTGTTCCTTCTTCTCTTATCTCTCTCGGATGATCTCTGATCTCTACTGCTGAGCTCTCACTGATGATCTGATCTGTGACTCTCTCACTTTTCGTACTTCGTCAGTCGTATTTATAAGGCAATTTGGGGGCGGGGCTACCAGCAAGCGGCACAGACTCTCGAGACGACAGGAATAATTTAGAAGAATCTCGAAGAAATATTGCATCATATTTCACTGTGTTTCTCACGGCACTTCGGCGCGTGTTGCACTCCACAACACGCCCACCGATTCCAGAATAACCGCGAGAACATGGGCCTTCAACACTGGCACGAATGCCTCTTTGCTGCAGACCTACTTGAAGAAAAAGCATTTTCCTTTCTTGTAACTTTTCTTTCGTTGCTATGAAGCCATTACCATGACAGGCAGTAACACTTCGAATAAGGATGAGCTAGTCAATTTTCAGTGAGAGTTTGAGACACTAACCCAAATCTTTTAATGTGAGCTGGATGATGATCTCGATAATGTGTGTTAAGAAACGTTTTGTTTGAAAGACGAAGTTTTGTGTCATTATGTTTGTCCTAAGTCAGGTAGTAAAGAGGAAATCGTCAAACAATTAATGGTTCCTAGGAAGCTTCGTGAGCAAGTTTTGAAGTTAGCACATGATGAGTAAGGACATTTGGGAGTAAATAAAAATTCAGGTATATTAGTAGGGCGTACTTTTGGCCTAAAATGAGGAGTGATATAAAGAGGTATGTTTTACATGACATGAATGCCAAATTGCTGGGGAACCGAATCAAGTAATTCCCAGAGGTCCATTGTGTAATAATCCTTCAGTAAGTGAACCTATTGAAAATGTAGTTATCGATATGGTCGGACCTTTGCCTAGAAGTAAGGGAGGGAGTATATATCTGTTAATAATCATTGATAGACTAACTCGCTATCCAGAGGCGATACCTGTAAGGAGCTGTAACATGAGGACCGTAGTTGAACGATTGTTAGATTATTTTTCTAAGTTTGGTCTGCCTCGTACTATACAGAGTGATAATGGTATTAATTTTGTGTCCAAATATTTCAAGGATAGAATGAAGGAGTTAGGCATTAAACTAGTAACTTCCACACCTTATCAGCCTGAATCACAAGGCATTGTGGAGCGGTTTCACCAAACGTTAAAGAGTTGCTTACGAAAACTGTGTAGTAACTTAGAACACGACTGGGAAGAAAAGTTACCCTTTGTTCTGTTAGCTTTAAGGTTGGCGCCGAATGACACTACAAGATTTAGTCCTTTCAAGCTGGTTTTCGGTCACACCACTAAAGGTCTTTTGGAAATACTAAAATGTAACTTAATGCTTAAAGAAGGCAGTGAGGACTAAATAACTAATCTAGAGTATTATAAAAACAATTTAAGGGATGCTTGGCAACTAGCGATTAAGAACGAGATTTAAAGTCAAGGGGAAACTAAACAGAAACGTGATCTTAGAGCAAAAGAAAGAAGTTTCTGTGTGGGAGATAAAGTTTTAGTACTAGTCCAGAAAGAAGGTCCCTCTTCATCTTATAAGTTCGAAGGTCCTTTTTCATTGTTAGAGAAGAGAGGAAATCTACGTTATTTAATCGACATGGGTAAGAGTAGAGCAAAGTGGATGCATGTAAACTTGCTTCAGAATTATAAAGAACGCCCAGTGCCGCGGCCACCGTCAGTGTTCATAGTACCAGTGTCACAGAGAGAAATTAGTTTTGAGAAAAACTCAAGAGGTGCTTAAGAATTTCCAAGTTTTTTCATCAGAGTTCAGAAAAAGAAAAATTAAGAGGAAAGGATAATGTTATGCTGAAAGCCTCTCTAGAGATTTTTCAGAATGAGTAGCCAGATGACCGTTTTCTGTTTTGCCACGAGTGGGTGAGTGAATGGAGAAGTGTGCGTGTTTGATTGGATTAAAGCTTTATGCAGAATTGTTCCTCTTTACAAAAAAATCAGTTGATTTCATTTTTTTTCTTTTAGGGGAATGTGTCATGGTAATCGCTATACAGCAAAGTAATATATATTAAAGGAAAGGAAAATGCATCTTCTTCGAGTAGGTCTGCAGCCAAGAGGCATTCCCACATGTGTTGGAGGTGCCTGTTCTCATGATTGTTCTAGAATCGTCAGGTGGGATATGCAACCCAACAGGCACCAACATGTCATTAGAAACGCAGAGATTTATGATGCAACTATTCTCCTAGATCCTTCTAAAATGCTCCTGTCCTCTCGGGAGTCTGTGACGTCCGCTGGTAAGCCCCGCCCGCAGATCGCCATATATATAATATATGACTGAGGAAGTAGAAATCAGATCATCAGAGATCAGATCATCAGTGAGAGATCATCAGAGAGAGATAAGATAAGAAGGAACAGATGAAGAATAAGAGAGGAAGAAGACACACGAGAGTGGGATCGGATTCGAGTAAAGTCGTTCAGTTAGAGAGAGAACGACAGAGGCATTCTGACGCTGAGTAAGCCTTCAGAGGAGAAACGTCCTACAAGGTGGTTTTGAGGAGTAACCTGCCCTTCGAGTGTTAAGAATAGATATTGCTTTCTATAGTATGGAGTCAAGAAGACGTCTGAGGTTATAATTCTCTTTTGTGAAGCATTGATTTCCGACAGATGCAACTGGCCAGCAAAAATTTCATTATCTCACTGTTTCCCCAGTTCACACACTGTAAGAGTTCAGTTTTGTTATGTAAATAGGAGAAACCATTCTTCATGTATCTTTGTTAGTAAGCTTGTAAATAAAAACCTTTGTTCTGTTTGTGTTTCTTTCTATATTTGTATCCCGAGTTTCAACTGATGGTGTTGAGTCTTTTTTGTTTATTGTAATTATGAACCTGTAGCGGACCTCGGTCTGTAACAACCACCCTATACATGTAATAATATAATAGGCCTCTTATGCCCTGTAATATACAATAGGCGCTTTCCTGTATGGGATACAACTAGGTTCTTACACTGTGTCATACAACTAGTCCGGTTCGAACCACCTTGTGTGTGTTTGTATATGTGTGTGTGTATGCGTGTGCGCTTATTACGGTTCGAAAATTTCAAACCGTAATAAGCTTTCAAAACCTACGATAACAGCGACTTTGGCCAGGCGCTTATCTGTGGATATACATATTTAGATCTTTCATGCCAGCAAACGACCAATCCATGCGACCGACGGGAGATTGTTTTTCCTCCCTCCGATTCCGGATGTATTTTACGCCCTGTAAAATCCGGTTCCATTTCTGATGAAAATTTCAGACATCAAAGAGATCGAGAGGAAAGGCGATGGGTTTTATTCTGTTTTGCTGTCTATGGCATTTTGTCTCATATTTTCCGGGATCCAGAGCGGCTAAAAAAGACCCATGTACTGGAGGTCATAATTCAAAACGTGTCAAGATATTTTTTCCTATTTTGTAGATCTGTCCAATGGGTACAGATGGTTCTTTTGATGTCCAGAGCATTTTTTTTTTTTTATGTGAGTGCTATACTTGCAGAAATGTGCTAGTAATATGGTTGAGAAATGTACGTAAAATATTGAAAACTTATTCATGAGCAAACGAGAGTACTTTTGATAATTCGTTATATATATTATATATATATATATATATATATATATATATATATATATATATATATATATATATATATATTTATATGTATATATATATATATATATATATATATATATATATATATATATATATATATATATATATAGATATATATATATATATATATAAATATATATATGCATATATATACATGTATATATATATATATATATATATATATATATATATATATATATATATATATATATATATATATATATCATATATATATATATATATATATATATATAAATATATATATATGCATATATATACATGTGTATATATATATATATATATATATATATATATATATTATATATATATATATATATATATATATATATTATATATATATATATAAAACATATATAAAAAATACAAATAAGGACCGACCGTTGAGTGCGAAGACAGACGAAGGACTAACAAGAAACGTAAACAGTTCACGAGATGTAAAGAGGTGTAGACGTGGCATGGGTGTTCAGTGAGGGGACCAGGTTTTTAATAAACAAAGATTCATTAATTGTTAAAACCTTGTGATTGGAAGTTCTGCCCAAAACCTTAAAGTCCTTGTACTGAATAGAATACCTATATTTATCGGTATGATCCCTTATGTTGGAAAATTCGGGACTCGAAAGCTTAGTGCCAGTTCTATAGCTTGACAGCTCTATGTCAATTCGGACCTTAAGTAACCTATGTGTCGATCCAATATAGGTTCCTCGATTACATCGAGGACAAGTAAATTTGTAAATAACACATGAGGTCATCAATGGATCCAAACGGTCCTTGAAGCTGAAAAGGCTACCGAGACATGCTTAAAGAACAACGGGGTGGGAAAGCAGTTGCTGTTAAAATAATTTTGCAAGAACGTGACTTCATTGTGAAAAGATTGCCAACTGGAAGACAAAGCAAAGGCTCGGTGAAGCTGGTTTAATAAGGCATTAATCTTGAAATCAAGAGAACAAAAACTATAAAAAATTTGTACAACCACCAGTGAATGTCTTTTTTCCAAAACGGAAGTTGAGAAGCCATGAGAGGAGCGTGTAATTAAAATATCTAAAAAAAGGCAACTGATTGTTAGTTTCGTGTTCAATGGTGAATTTGATGTTTAGGGTGAAACTGATTGATGAAAGTTAAAAACCTTTTCGGCGTCAAACCGACTTCTAAAGAGTGCAAACGTGTCGTCAACATACCGTTTATAAAATAGTGGATGGTAGCGAAAGCCATAGCAGCAGGCAAACTGGTTTTTGGCAACAGTTTTCCCTCTCTCTCTCTCTCTCTCGACTGGCAACCACTCCTCTCACTCTCCCACTCTCTCTCTCTCTCCTCTCTCCTCGCCTCTCATCTCTCTCTCTCTCTCCATTTCATTAGGTCATCAAATCAGAGTCGGAACTACAAAAAAATATACATTTATTTAAAAGCAAAGTATTAATTTAATAACTCAGATTCTCACAGGATGATTTTGGAATGATAACTCAAAGTTCAGATAACTCAGGTAACCTTCCGGTAATTAACAGTCTATTCAGTAATTAGTCACACCATTTCACTCTTCTCCAAAATATAGTTTCCCCTACCATAACCACTTGTTCCCTCCACTAGAACCGCCAATTGCAGCCTAGAATTTCCAAGCACTTAAACAGAAAAAACGTTGGCAGAGCCATCCCGGTATCTGCCTTCTCTCCCTGTAACGGTCTCTATGTTTCTCGCTAATTCCATGACTTTGATGACTATGGTATCATAGTTTATCTGTATAGTTCAAATATATACACTATTTTAACACTGTATTTGATCATGACCTCTATAGGCTCTCTACTAGCCTGTTTAAGTAGTACGGAAAAAGCCACTATTCGTGAAATAGAGAAGAATCTCTACAAGAGTAATGCTGCTGAAATGGCCATTACTTTTAATAAATTATTATTTTTTTTTTTTTGTCTATCACAGTCCTGCAATTCGACTGGGTGATAGTGTGGGGTTCCGGGTTGCATCTTGCCTCCTTAGGAGTCCATCACTTTTCTTACTATGTGCGCCGTTTCCATTATTATTATTATTATTATTATTATTATTATTATTATTATTATTATTATTATTATTTGTACATATAACTATCTAAAAAAATTCAGAGCAACAAAATGCACTTGACTTGTTTTCCATCAAAGACTGATAATGATTAAATGCTTTACAATAGCTTCGCATGACATTATTGTTATCCTTAAATTTCTGTACAGTGCCATCTAAATCACGAGCATATGACAAGATTTGAAAAGTGTTTTAACTTACATACCGTATTAAAGGTAATAATAAATTATATGGTTGATTTTAAATTTTATACTTCTATCAATGCAATCTGCATCCACACGTTCTTTCAAGGATTCCCTTTCTCCAAGGACGTACGCACGTCAAGAACTCGTTCATTACGACCCTTCTGACATTTCATTAAGAATAGATCGCCACACAAGATTTCCCTAAAGAGGATCTTATATCTAAAATTGTTTTTTGTTTCTCATTACCTTTGTAACAACGCAATATTATGTTCCTATTGCATTCATGCCTGTTTCTTTGCTTAAAGTTAGCATACACAGTAAACGAGACATACACTTAACAAGTTGGTAACTGTTTACTAATCAATGCAACTGTAACTGGACACTGAGTGTTACTGTAAAAAATAAATTATACCCAGAAGTAAGGTGTTTTGTATTGGTCGATTTCCCAGGCACCAAGGGCAAAAGATTATTTATAAAGGTGACATACAATGACTGTCCTCCTGTCGATAAAAATCCAAGCTAAGCTGAAAGAATTGGATGATAATCTTGAATAATTAGCTTTCTATCTACAAAATACGTAAAATATTAGGAAACTAGATAATATTCATAACCAAACATTCATTACTATTCAAAATTTTCAAATTTTCTTTTATGATATGTTACAGAAATTTTATTTCAAAAACACTTTGAATTTTTAGGAAAATATTTAACTGTAAAATAGAATTATATGATTTACTTATAAAGTACAAAAATTCAACTGATGGCATATGCTTAACGTGTCATTGAACCAATCACGATTCTTTTATTTTAAGAGGAAGTTGTCGAGTTTTTAGATAAATAGTTTTTAACAAAGTAAATATTTATTCTTCACTTACAATTAAAGAAATACCTCGCATCTGAGGCTCTTCCAGCAATGCTTATTAAATCAGCTAGACTCACTGCTATGGAAAATTTTGAAAATGAGCAAAACTACAGGCTGCAGGAATTGGGCATGACAATAATCCGAAAGCTGGTTCGAATAATATAGGAGAAAGGAGGGGTTTTTTGAGAATGACGAAAGAGTTGGAAGTGTGGAAAAACTTTCTTTAATTATTTCTTACCTAAAAGCCAGTGTTACATAATAAATAAATTGAAAACGATAACAGTAAGTCGCAGTGGGATAAAGAACACAACCTCTGCTTTGTGACCAGCATGCCTCAAAATCCATTTGCAAAAGATGAAAATTCTTATCGACTGACAGTTTCATATTCACGATACTCATTCATGCGACCCTTGTTACAAGCGAGTGGATATAATTAGCATTATATTTTTTTTTTTTTATCGAATGAAAAAGTCCAATACATCACCAAAGTCCTGACATTTAAAAAGGAAGCCATCTGTTAAGCAGGGTTGGGGATTACGTCATTTTTCATTTTTGTGCTAGAGATGGCGGAGGGGCATTATTCAGGTTTGGTGAGGGGCAGGGGGCCGGCTGGGGGAGAAATCAGGGTGTCATTATTAACCAGCCCCTGAGAACTGGGAGGTAGTAAATGTGCAAAAACAATATATTACTCTTGTATTGGAAACGGGAGAAGAAAATATTTTAAATAGTTATAGAAATAAAAACAATTTTATAAAAGTAAAGTTCTTTATTCATTATATAAAACTAAGATCCTGACTCAATGGAATAACATGATTTTCCTAAAATTGGCATATCCCGACATATGACACCTCCAGATTCAATATCCGTAAAACTTTAAACGTTAATACAACGAAGATTTTAATAGTTCAGAACGTACAAGAAAAGCATCAGCATTTCATTTTGCAATGTTGAGACTTTTATAAATAATTTCGTAACTTCTTTATCTTACAGTCTTACTTATCAGTGAATAACCGGATATGATCCATGACAGGCATTCTGAGGACAGTACAACCTTTATGAATTGTTATATATTATGATACTTTATCCTTGGAGTAATGAATAAATTTTGATATGGGCATAACATTATTGTGTTTACGAGGACGTTTCTGTAAAAATGTATAGACTACCATAGTCAGTAATAACCAGTTTACGAAAAGTTGTAGGCGGTTAGTCCGTCTTTTGTCAGGTTCAATATGAATGGTAAAATATCGGATCTTGAGTTAATATTATCTCAAGACTGTTCTTGTACCATTTTTGTTGTAATATGAAGTCAAACATTTCCAAATTAATGGGAAATAAGTACGAATCTATTATAACAAACGAAGAGGTTTACTATACTGAAAAGTAAAAAAAAAAAAAGCTAATGCAATACCCCAATTTAAGGCATTAGTACCCACAGTATAAAATGACGACGAAACGCAAGAAATGATGAAAGAATAATTCAAAGCTTTTATAATTCAAGTATAGCCGGGCACTGGGGTAATTAGTTTAAAATCTGATATAAGAATTTATTTACTAGTCCAGTCATTGACCAGATAGTTTCTAATTTTTCTGTTCATTGCCTTCTGATCTCTCTTCAAAGCCTTCCTTTAACATATTTATTCCCAGAACACCTGTACGTTGCATATCTGGCACACCACGCTATTCACAGCAGTTTCCCTTTTTTCTCAAAATTCTGACTTAATTGTGTCATCATTAAAACTTGATCCACACGCCTCTCTCTGGTATTCAAACCCTCAAACGTCTTACCCTATCAATCCAGCTGTCATTTTTTTACTTTCTGTATCAAAATTCTACCATAACCCTATGTCATTATCCTACGTAGTTTACCCTCTACTAATTCAACCTTATGTGAAAGAACACTTATTCCTTCATGTATGAATCCTTTTAGTTTTCCTTCACTTATGCAACCTTGTCTATCCATAAAGGGTAGTGCTGTCGGTGCACCTCCTGCAATACATTATAGATATTACTTAATTAAGGTTCTTTGCAGCGTCCCTTCGATACCTACCTACAACCACTTTCATACTTTTTACTGTACCTCCGTTCATATTTTCTTTCTAACATCTTACTTCACAACCTCATAACAATTGATTCATAAAGCAACTGCGTGATTTTCTTTCCTAAGGTTACACCTTTCAAACCTTTTTTACTGCCAATGTCCGTTTCAGCGATGAATGATCTAATAGGTCCCACCGCTTGGTATTTGGCTTATATTCTATATTCTATACTATGAAACCTTTCCGTCACCCACACACATTTTAATCCTTAAATAACTCTTCCCCAACATCACCGTTGTGTCTCACTTGTAATTCCAATCAATCTCTGAGAGCTTTTCCATTATTCATCCTATTGATTTTCTATTTCGCATCCTCAAAAGTCACAATCACAAGGATCCCTGAATATTCGCTTACCCCTTGACTCTTGCATTATTCAGATCCTGCTCGCTTCTGTCACTAACATTCAACGAATATACAAAACGGTCGATCAATTTTACATTATCTTAACATAAAACTCTTTTCCTTCTCTGAAGTCGTTGTTCAAATTCAATCATGTAACTTATATAATTTATATAAGATATATAGATATATATATAGTAGACAGTATATATATATATCATATATATATATATATATATATATATATATATATATATATATATGTATATATAGATATATATATATATATATATATATATATATATATGCATATATATATATACATACTATATACTATATATATATATATATATATATATATATATATATATATACATATATATATGTCTACCATTGAACTGCTAATGCATCTTCCGGTATATTTGGCATCTTCCACTCTTGGATGGTCTGAGATGAGAGAGAGATGAGAGACCGTAGAGAGAGAGGAGAGGAGAGAGAGAGAGAAGAATAACAACTAAAAAACATGTGAAACTAATTAATTAGAAGTTAATTTATTTATTTTAAGGTCCTTCATAAACATTTTACAAATATATGGGTCCAAATGGTGCAATCCCGGACCAAGATTTAAATTGTTTTTATTAGTGATTTGTATAATTGCTGATTCGATATGTCGATAAGGTTGTTTAATTTTCTATCCAGTTTTCTAATCAATGTTTCTGTGGTTCTAAGAAGTTTTGCATATATTTCTTGCCTGCATGTGTGTTTCCAATCAGTGGGAATGGAGTACTTCAAATTACGTCGTGCTTCTCCAGTTCTTTAAATTTCTCCTTACCTCCAATTTCGGAGCAGCATTGTGACGTTTTAAAATCATTGAAGGACATTTATTAAAAGGATATTGCTCGTATCTCCTTATGCGGCGTGGTAGCAAAGATTTAGGTAACACTTGCTCTGCCAGGCATTTTTTCAAGAATTTCAAGTGAATTCTGAAAGAGTGGGCTACCAGTAAGGACTTGGAGAAAGAGGTGACGAAGCATCTCAGCAGTGTGAACAGGAAAAAAAGAGTCAACGTGGCCCTCATGATGAATAACATGATCCCGAAATATGTAAAACGTGATGCTACGTAAAAATAAAGGTAATGCCACGGGAGGAATATGAAAAGACGAGAAATGCCGAGATCTTTCGGTCTTGATGACCCTTTGCTTGAGGGACGACTGAAAGGAACAGAGCACAAACATAGTATAAGTAGGCTTAGTATGCTAACTGACATTACAGAATTAGCAAAAGTTCCAACTAACTTTAAAAAAACGAAAAAACGGCCGTGGGCTAGATTTGATATTTTAAAGGCAGGCACCCACACGTGCTCACAGGGTATTTAGTCAGAAAACAATACATTTTGAAAAACAATTAGGCATATACGACCTGACCGTACAGATTTAGTAAAATCTCGAAAATTAGATTAAGGATTTAGGACCGGTGCCTGGTCAAGGCAATTTTATTCGGAAAAAATACATTTTATATTAGTAACATGAAATTTACAAAAATGTTCAAACAATGGGTGAGAAACGAACATAGGATATAAATATACCGAGCATGAGAGAGAGACAGAGAGAGAGACAGAGAGAGAGAGACAGAGAGAGAAAGAGAGAGATAGTAATAACTAAAAACGTGTGTTGAAAATTATTAATAGTAGTTAATTCTTTTATTTAAGGTCCTTCATAATCAATATATATATATATATATATATATATATATATATATATATATATATATATATATATATATATATATATATATTCTAGCTGACCAACCAGGTGCTGCAAGCATACTTTGAAAAACGAAACTAAAGTTCTAATGTTTTTTTAACTTGTATATTGTTATTGTGTGAATATATGTTTTAATTTTTAATGTTTTTTGAACGCTTCTTTGCTTCGTTTTCTATTATTACCCAGTGAATTGCTTGCAGCATCTTGTGTTTTTTCTACTCCTTATATGTTGGTTAGTCAAGTTATTTATTGGGAACGAAAAGTATTGAATTTTATCACCGTGTAATAAAAGTAAGATAGTATCTTTTAAAAAGTAGTAATCTACAGTGTGATCACTTACCTATACACGACATCTTGTTTTGTACATTTTGCCTATGTTCCACTTTGCTTTGTCATATCACACCTACCACAAATAGCGATGAATTATATATCCAAAGAAAGGCAATTTATATCACGTTTGTGCTGAATAAAAAATGAAGTTATCTTTGTTTACCGATTTTTGGTGAGTTAAGTAAAAATAAATACCAAAATATTTTTCAATGTGGCTAACTTCAACTCATGTTAATATGCTTTATAGTGGTTTTAGGGATGTTTTTAACATAACATAATAAATTACAATTCATTAAATTTGTAATGGCATAAAGATATGAGCGTAGCCTTTAGTATAAGATTAACACAGAACGACAGCAAAAAAATTACCGCCATGCTTGCGCAGTATATCAACCCGTACAAAGCAAGGTTTGCTGAGCAACTAATGGTCAAATTAATACCTATGCTAATGACGTATTAAGGTATCATACACAAAAACATTCCCTTCGCGGAGGAATGCATGGCTATTTATTTATTTATTATTTTTTTTATTATTTATTTATTTATTTATTTATTTATTTATTTATTTATTTATTTATTTATTTATATATAATAAATATCCATTGATAAAAAGTAGAAATGAATATACATAATTCTAAAATATAATCATAAACAAACATTTTATATTCCCAAATGACAGAATGCAGCAATGGGTGCGAAATTGACTGGCAATTACTCTTTCAGTCTTGCTGTTCACGAGTTGATGTAATTGCCCGACGACCATTTCAAATAAAAAAAAATTGAGTCACTGAATTTAAGTTGATGATTCGTTTTTTATTCATATTCTATGTTCGTTATTGTATGAATGTGCTGAGGTAACTTATATAGAGATGTCGCTATTGATAAAGCTGAGGTTTGTTACAAATGAAGAAAGACAGCCCAAACCCTCAGCTTTATCAATAGCGACATCTCTATATAGTTGGAAAAATACCGTGATCCACCTACCACAAAATCATTTAGACATTATCAAAGGCATGACATATAGTGCTACGCATGCCTACCATGAAACAAAATAACTTCCCCGCTCGCTACAGAAAAAGTTTAAAAGAATTGAAGAATGATAATAGCTTACACACTACCAAGGCTGATAAATCCAATAGTGTTTAGTGGTTCTTGACAACTGACTACATATCACGCATGCATACTTTACTAGAGGATGAAATAACTTACAAAAAACTCGCAAAAAATCCGTTGGACCAAGTAATAAAAAACTTTGATATCATATCAAACAAATTCTTAAAGATAAAAAAGAACTTTTGTGTCAGTTTAACTGTAAAGTGTCCCTCATTACCTTATTTATATGGCCTAGTCAAAACTCATAAGGAAAACAAACCTATGCGCCCAATTTATTAGTACTGTAGGATCAATTGCTTATAAACTATCTAATATCTTACTAAACTGTTATCCCCGCTACTAGGAACTGTATCTAATTCACACATCCGGAATTCTCTTGATCTTGTGGAAAATTAAATAACATTGTACTAATCCCTAGCGATATTTTTGTTAGTTTTGATGTATGTTCTTTGTTTACATAAAGTCCCTATTTGACTCTGTGCTAGAATATTTAAGTAATGAACTTGTACTGCATGAATTGCCTTTGTCCGTTAGTCACATAATTTCCTTAATTAAGTTATGTATTTGTGATTGCAGATTTATTTTTAATGGAAAATATTACCAACAAATATTTGGTATGGCCATGGGTATCCCTTTATCACCTCTCCTTTCACACTTATATATGCAATTTTTTGAGAGACAACACCTCCCGAATATCACACTTATCCCCTTAAAATGGTACCGATATGTCGATGACATCTTAGTAGTCTTACCTGGTGGTATCGATGTAAATGAATTTACTGTCTAAATTGAATAATTTAGTAGCCATCCATAAAATTCCACTGTTGAAATTGAAAATAACAATGTCATCCCTTTCCTAGATGTATTAATACATAGAGAATTTTTCCAATGCAAATTCAGTATTTATAGAAAACCCACAAATAATT
>NC_061107.1:41945411-41953456 GCF_015104395.2 Macrobrachium nipponense | reverse complement strand
AAATAAAGAAGACGACGACGAAGAAGAAGAACCTGATGTTCCTGAAGAGACTCCGAGTAGTCAAAGTGTTGCTGAAGACAGTAGTGAAACTACAGTAGCTGAGTTAGCAGATATTGAGAATTCAACCCTTGAAGTTGGTCAAGTGACAAGAGAGAAGCTGATGGACTTGCAGAAGAAGGATGCATCGTTAACTGATTTGTTCTTCAGAGTTGTTGATCGAGAAGAGATGCAACAAACTCCTACCTGTTACTATCTGAAGGAAGGTTTACTGATGAGGAAGTATAGACCTACAGAATATACCAGGAGATGCTGTATGGGGCGAATATCATCAAACAAATTTGATTCCATATCCATTGAGAAAGCAAGTGATTGCAGTAGCTCATGAGTCTGGACATATGGGAATCAGGAAGACTGTGGAGAAGATCATGAAATATTTTTCTGGCCTGGACTTCACAGAGATGTTAGCAGGTTTTTGTCGTGAGTGTCATACCTGCCAGATAGCTGGAAACCGAATGAAACCATCAAGAAAGGCCCCCCTACAACCTATAGAAGTTAGAGGAGAACCCTTTAGCAAAGTGATTTATATATATGGTTGGACCATTGCCGAAGACAAAGAAAGAAAATGAGTATTTATTGACATTAATGTGTCCTGTGACAAGGTATCCAGAAGCAATCCCTGTTAAAAACATATCTGCCAAGATAGTTGCTGGAAAACTTGTGGAGTTTTTCTCAAAGTTTGGTATACCAGAAATTGTACTAAGTGATAGAGGAACGAACTTTACTTCCAAGTTGTTCCAGGATGTGATGAATTTGTTAGGGGTGAAACAACAGTTATCAACCGCTTATCATCCAGAAACTCAAGGTGCCTTGGAAAGGTTCCACCAGACATTGAAAAGTATGCTGACAAAGTATTGTTCTGAGTCAGGAAGAGAATGGGATGTTGGTTTACCATTAATGTTGTTTGAAGTTAGGAATGCTTATCAAGAAAGTAAGGGATGTTCACCTAATGAGATGATTTTTGGAAAGAGAAGTGAGAGGACCGTTGAAGATTCTTGCAGAAAATTGGGAAGAAAATCAAGAGGAAAAAGCCAAGCAGAGTATCGTGAAGAAACTTAAGGGAAGAGGTTGAAAGAGATTAGAAAATTCTCTTTAGAAAAACTTGAAAATGAGTCAAGAGAAAATGAGATTTGATGCTAAGGCTAAGCTAAGAAGTTTTAGTATTGGTCAACAAGTGTTAGTGTTCTTACCTGTCAAGAGATTTCCCCTCACTAATAAATTTCAAGTCCTTACAAGATAATTCAGAAGTTAAGTGATAGAACTTATGTGATTGAAACACCAGAAAGAAGAAAAAGACAAAGGAAGATACATGTGAACCTCTTGAAACCTTATTTTCTCAGAAACTAAAACTGAAACTGTGTCAGTAACCCAGACAACTTTATCTACAGAAGACGATGATGGCTACGAATTGGGAGCTGCAAGCAAGATGAATAATTCTTCAATTTTGAAAATTTGGAGGATAAATTGAAAACATCTGGAGTGTTGAACAAGGTGAAGACTTAAGTGACGTAATTAGAAGTTTTCCAGAAATTTTTTCAGATGTGCCTAGACGTACTGATCTGACCAAGCATTGAAATCAAGATTCAAGAAGATGGAAAACCTTTCAAGCAAAGAGCCTATCGCTTATCAACCATATCATCGAGATGTTTTGAAGAAGGAAGTTGAGTATTTGCCTGCAACATGGATTAGCAGAAACCCAGTTTCACGTCACTTCAGTTCTCCATGTGTGTTAGTGAAGAAACCAGATGGTTCATTTAGGATGTGTACTGATTATAGGAAGCTGAATTCTATCAGTGTGGCTGATAATTATCCTTTGCCTCTTATAGATCAGTTACTTTGTAATATTGGGCAAGCTAAGTTTGTTTCCAAGATAGACTTGTTGAAAGGATATTATCAAATTCCCTTAGATGAGAATGCGAAGCTGCTGTCAGCTTTTATTACTCCTTTTGGACTATATCAGTATACTGTTCTGCCGTTTGGTCTGATGAAATGCACCCGCAACATTTTCAACGAGTGATGGATCAACTGTTAGGATCAATGAAGGAGTAGGTGTATACCTAGATGACATAGTGATTTACTCTACAACGTGGGAAGAACATCTGAAGATTCTGAAGAAAGTTTTCAAGAAACTACAAGAAGCAGGGATTAACAGTCAACTTAGAGAAGAGTGAGTTTGGAAAGGCAACTGTACAGTATCTTGGGGTTTGAAGTTGGGAAAGGCCTTCTTTGCTCCAGTAAATGCTGATGTAGAAGGTATCCGTAAGGCTACCCCACCTACTACCAGGAAACAGCTACAGAGATTTTTAGGCATGGGTGCTGGTTTTCTATCGTCGTTTTTGCCCAAATTTTCTCAGCTGTAGTAGCTCCTTGACAGACTTAAACTAGTCCCAAAGCTAAGTTTATTTGGACTCCAGAGTGTCAAGAATCCTTTGAGAAGGTAAAAGCCATTTTAACTTCAAGACCAGTACTTCAAGCTCCAGACTTCGACAAGAAATTTGTGATACAAGTTGATGCGTCAGACTGTGGTGTTGGAGCTGTTCTACTTCAAGAAGATGAAAATAATATCTACCATCCTGTATGCTTCATGTCTACAAAAATTGAAAAAACATCAGAAAGTATACTCGACAATCGAGAAGGAAACTTTAGCCTTAATCACCGCATTGAAAAAATTTGAAGTGTATGTGGATAGACCTAGGAATGAAGAAATATTAGTGTTTTCTGATCACAATCCACTGTCATTTATCCAGAAAATAAAAGAAAAATCACAATCAAAGACTGACCAGGTGGTCTTTGTGCCTGCAACAGTATAACTTAAGAGTGCAGCACATTAGTGGCAAAAAACAATGTAGTTGCTGATTATTTATCTCATTGCGAATCGTTGGATTCAACACCGTGATAAAAAATCTTCTGGGGGAGGTATATTATATATTGCTACTTTCAAAATGCATGTTTTCCCCTCTTTGAAATGTCTTGTAGATTGTGTAACATTTTTTCAGATTCCTAGATAGCTTAGAATAGGATGTTTTAGAATGTGTGTTCAGATTTCGCATTAACGTCTTGTAAAAGAATATATATATATAACGTAAAGAGAGAGATCCTTGTCTTTTCAAAGCTGCAAATGTTTAACTTTTATGTCAGCACTTTAAAATTAGAGTCTGCGAGATCCGTTTGCTTCCCTGCTCTGTCAGCGCGTTTGATAGCGAGCTCGTTGTCATCAAAAACATGTCAATCTTAATTATCGTTTACCCTCCGTTTCAATCGGGTACGTATCTGTTGAGCAGTCTTGTCTTGTACGTGTATGTATTGCCAAGTCCCACGTGGATGTTGCACATTATGTGTGTAAGATTGCGTCAGATTTCAGAACTTTCGAGAAGCCTATTCGTGCCTAGAACGTTTTGAGACATCTGCTCTGTCATTTCCATAAAGGAAGAGATTTTCATTTGATCTTAAGACCTCGAGGCAGTTAGATCTCTCTCTCTCTCTCGCTCTCTCTCTCTCTCACTCGACATCGAGATTATTTTAACGTAACGTAAATTTGGTCACTCATAACTTGTGAGAATTGTATATTTGATATTTCTTAGAATTTATTTAGTTTATTTAATTTCTTTTGTGGAATCTGAACAAAACATTTTCGTAACGGCGCCTGGTTTTTTGTGAAAAGTGTAAATATACAAGAGAAGAAAGAAGTTGGTATACCAAAAAAGGTAAAGTGTGTTATATTTTTATTAGTTGCAACTAATAATGGATAGGGAGTGTGTTTAACTAATAACGGATTAGGATGGTGTTTCTAATAACTAATAACGGATAGGAATGGTGTTTAACTAATAACTAATAACGGATAGGAATTGTGTTTGTTAAAAACTGTTGGTTACAGTTTTTGAGTGAAAACATTTACACTTTTACACATCGCTGATATTTTTTGTGTTTGTGTCTGTTCCATTGTTTGTGCACTTATTCATTTTCTTATTGAAGTGTGTCTTTTTGTTTTATATTTTCATTTGCATTCACAATTTAATTGACTTAGTTATTTTCATTGCTTTATCATTGCACATCTAATTAAATTTAACACTTGTGAATTGATTTGCATTTACTTAGAATTCTTTTCAAGTTTTATTGTTGTTTAGCACTTGTGAATTAATTTCAAATTTTCAGTTATTGCCTAACACTTTTGAATTTTGATTGAATTAATTTTCTTGAATTTTGTGATAAATTAATTTTGATTTAATTTTACTTAATTTGATTCAAGAATTAATTAAACTTTACTTTGTTTTCAAGTAACAGTAATTTTCCCTGATATTGTGAATTTCACTTATAAATTTTGAATTTAATAATAAACTTTTGTATTTAAAATTTTTATAAGTGTTTCTTTATCTTACACCGTAGTAAATATATATTAATTATGATTATATTCATGTTAGGTAGAAACATAGAGTGGTAATTGATTTGCTTTCCTTCAATTTAATTGAAGTGACTTAGAACCAGGGAAGTACTTAGACTTCTGAAATCAGGGAAATACTTAGAGTTTTGAAAGTTGTTGAAGGAGTGATGCCCTTTGATTAATTTAATTACTTACAAGATTACCTCACACCTGTTTTGATGAACTTAGTCTGATTTTCTGCAATACTGGTAAGTGTTAAGGGATCACTGTTGCCTTTAGAGTATTCAGTCGTTTAAATGTGTTATGAGGGTTCAGGTGTCTGGCTTTTGGTGAGGTAATATTTGATGCATGGTAACCAGATACTTGGCACTTCGTAACAATATATATATATATATATATATATATATATATATATATATATATATATATATATATATCTATATATATATATATGTACTGGTAATCTTCTTAGGCACGAAGATATAGTAATTCAGTTGTATTCCACATAGGAAAATGAGGACGAAACTGTTTGGGCATTTTCTGAGATATACCTTTTTTCTATTTTTCCTATGTGGAATACAACTAAATATATGGATACAATGTAAATACTATATAGTATAAAAATATATATATATATTTTCCTAAGTATATTATACTATATATATATCGGTTAGTAGTATATATATATATATATATATATATATATATATATATAATATATATACATATTCTATACACATATATCAATATATACACACACACACACACACACACACACACATATATATATAATATATATATATATATATATATATATATATTATATATATATATATATATATATATATATATATATATATATGTATATATATATATATATATATATATATATATATATATATATATATATAATTATATATATATATATATATATATATATATATATATATATATAATATATTATATATATATATATATATATATATATATATATATATATATATATATATATATATATATATATATATACTATATATATATATATATTTTGTATGTAATAATTATATATTATTATACTATATATATATATATATATATATATATATATATTATATAAATATATATATATTATCATATATATCATATATATATATTATATATATATATATATATATATATATATATATATATATAAATATATTATATCATATATATATATATACATATATATATATATATATATATATATATATATATATATATATATATATATATATGTATATATATATATATATATATATACATACATAGATATATGCACACACACATACATACACAAACACATACATAATTCAAATATATAAACATGTGCGTCCTCATATGTGAAATTTATTCAGCAAATGCTACGCATTACTTTAAACGATACTCATACATTTCTGTTATTGCTAAGAAGTCTTCACCAATAAATGATGATATACGATCACGGTCTTTCTCAACTCCCAAAAATACAAATTATTTTTATTTTATAATAATTCAGATTTGAATTATTCAATTGATTATGCAAATTGAGATAGACGGAAAACTTTGAGTAAATTAAATTGTTATTATACAGTAACAAAACGAGTCTTTATGCCCAAACACTTGAAACAAAAAGTGAAGTAAGGCTCGACGTGAAAAAAACACGTAGTACACGACTCTCCTTCCGAGGATTTTGCACTGCCGTTTGAAAGCCTTGTGTGCGGACATGTGATTGCTCCACTACAAAAGAAGGGTTCTTAGCCCTCAAAAGTAATAGAAATCACAGCTGAATACAAGACTCAGGAGTAGAAGCTCTTGGGCATGATGGAAAACATACGATTGCCTGGTTAATAACTTTTTATGAAGACACTGATGACGTGCTTTTATCAAGAGCTTGGTGACCTTTTATGAAGATTTTCTGACTACGGAAGAATATTTCATAAAAAAAACAATCTTATAGGTAAATTTGCATCAATAACATTGTCCCTTTTTAAAAATAAATATATATATATATATATAATATATAATAATATATATATATATATATATATATATATATATATATATATATATGCATATATATATATATATATATATATATATATATATATATATATATATAATATATTTAGAAGTTTTATTCATAAATACTAAAATAGAGCCGAAAAGAACGGCTGTATATCTTTTTGAAATTGTAGGAAAATCGAGGGAAAATATTACTTTAGTTTTTTTTAGGTAAATATTTTCATTCTCATAAAATTCCTTTGTAAAAAATTTCAAGATCTTCCGTTGCACAACCTGATGGTTGATATTCGATTTTTTTTTTTTCATAAAAGATATGGAAGTTCTACTGTATGCTGTATCCACAAGGGTTGTGTCGTTAAATGAAATGACATTAGTTCATGAATCTTTAACTAATTTTCTGGAAATCGAATAATGTAGGTATTCAGTTGCTGGATGATTTGGCGGAGCTAGATAAAAAAGTAATTATTGGTCTTCTTTTGCAACAGTCGCAAGAGCACATTTCGGATTAACTATTTTCCAATTGCCTACTTTTGTTTCACTGCATTTTTATTCTGACTGTTGTTGATAAAAAAAAAAGAAAGAAAGTTGCGTTCTTTGAACAAGTTTCCTTGTCCAGACATTTTCTCTCATATTTTCTCAAAACCATCCTGCAGGAATGGAATACAAATGTCAATGCAGTAGTGACTCTCGTCGAATCGACAAACGATAGTAATCAAATTTATAACAGCTTTTGTGCTATGACAATAAAGAAGAAATCCGATACCTTCATTTTATACGAATTAAATCAAACGAATTTATTCTATATAAATTATCAGAATAAATACAGAATGAAAAATGCAGTCACTGGGTAAATCCACTGTTTTAAAGATAAAGAGGAACCCGAAGCGTAAACAAGAAAGTTCTGGGTCTCTCCTTTCATGCTTCCTCCTTGAATATTGCCCGCGACTTGAAAGAGTTTGCCTCGTTTTATTTGTCGTTCACCCATATTGAAATAAACCAGAAAGTTCAGTGAAGGGAGTTGTGCTTATGAAAGAGCAGGATAGTTTTTCTATTAGAACTTTTGTTCCAAGATTAAGTAAATTTTATATAATGAATGCGACCGCATGTCTTGTAGTTTATGTTTACGAAGGGACATGCAATCACTGCGAAAACATTCTGAAATTGTGCTTAGAGTAAACCGTGCGTAAAGGACTGAATGAATTATGTCTGTTTTCATCTATATACAAGTGTAAATAACATTAAATAATTAAAAAAAAAATTATATATAATATGTATCCCATGTAAATACATTACAAGAGTAGGTAGCATTTTGTCTTTCGGCTCCGACAAAGTGAAAAATAACCTTAACCAAAATAATTTCGTCACTAAATTACACTTTAAAATACGTGTTATATTACTCGTTAATCTTATAAATTCAGATATTCTAAAGTTATCAGAGGCGAACAGCTATGCTCAGAACTGGTGCTACAGGATTGCATGGGATTTAGTTATAAATTCATTAACTGGCAACTTAACACGTTACATATTTATCTACTATTTCAATGCAAAAACACCATTATTCCAAACA
>NC_061107.1:41925411-41937911 GCF_015104395.2 Macrobrachium nipponense | reverse complement strand
GGAATTTCAGTAACTAGAAGGGAAAGGTTTTGAAATCCTGTGATGGATTTACCAACGTTGAAAACAAAAGGATAAGATGTATGTCCCGAAGTCTTACTCTCAGAGGAAAGTAAAAATGAATAAATAAACAATGATAATAATAGAGCTTATTTATCGCTTACCTGACTGGGTGTAAATTTACATAAAGATTCAAAATATAATTAAAAGACCTAAATTACCGACATACCCAAAGAATACATTTTTAATATTGTTAATGAAATGTATATGAAATTCTTACTTCAAAATTTCCAACCTATTATGCAAGATTTAATTTAAAACAAGCTTCCATTAGGCACATATCCACAGCAACGGCGTAATTTCTTGAACCCTTTTCATTCCCGAAATCATAATCTGGTTAATAGCATATCCCATATCCTTACAATAAATAAATAAATAAATAAATAAATAAAAAGGAAGAAAGAAAGAAAGAAAAATTTCGTGTTCGTGTCTAGCAACATATTCTCTGTGGAACTTTTATTTCTAAATGTCAATGCATTCACTTTGATAAGCAGATCATCTGTCAGTTATTTTGTGATTTAAAAGAAGTACTCTATTTTTCCAAGCTAAACATAATTGATCCTTAAGGAAACTATACGCTTCACTTTTTGAAAGAAGTTGGTTGATTTATATCTCAGAAGTGAAACGAGTCGACCTGTAACCTTTAATTTTGAGATAATTTGAAAGATAAGGATGATTAAATGAAAACCATAAATCAAAGTAATAATTTCTTTCCTTCCATTGAAAATGAAGAAATGAAAATAAAAAGAAGATAACATTTCAAAAATATTTCTATTGGAAACTTATATTATGAGGCCTCTGGATTAAAATATTCCTTTTTTACTTTTACCAAAAGGACTTTTTGCACATGTGAAACCCATTTGGGGATCTTGTGCTGTGTGTGGTAGACCGGGATTTTTTAGCACCAATAGTTTAAGAAAAATATATTTCATGAAGTGATAAGGGTCCGTGCATCGTCCATAAATATATGTTTCCCTTTCGAGTTCTTTAGAGTTTATCATATCACATTATTAACGCGAAGGCAAAAAATAAGAGGAAAAAAAGAATAATGGTTTGGCACAAAGTAAAATTCTATTTAATAACCTTTTAACCAAGAGAGGATGTCAAATTGCTTGGCTAACACAAGGCATTGCGGTCTGCGTCGTCAGTTAGTTACGCAATGGCTTTAAACTAACTACCCTCTTCGGGTCGTATCAGAATTCTCGAAATTTTGATCTTTGTTATCAGTGCTACCCTTCATATCTCTCACAGTATGAGATTCCAGTATTAGTTATACCTAATTCGATTCATTATGTATTGGAGCCATCGATAATTGCATCTCATGTCACCATTATGGCAACCGAGCGGTGAATTAGAAACCAATATTTGCTGCTTTTGTGGGATTGGGAGTCTAATAGGTCAGCAGATTTATGCAATAACAATTATTCCAGGCAAATTCATTACCGTTTAAAGCATGGATATTAGGAGCTGTCAAATCAATCATCTTTAATTAACAAAAGATTTCTTTGATATAGTTAGAATTAAAATGTCCTATAAACAAAATTTAGCCAAGTGCTGACCCCAGTTTCTACCAGTTACCATATATCTTCAATAATACTATACCATTATACCTTGAAGGTTGTTATTCACTAGACCCGCGTCTTGTGAAATTCGTTTTAACAAATTAGGTAATGGCGTTTATAACGTCTGTCCTTTATAAAGGTTAATGATTTAGCAAGTGGTGTTTTAAGCCACTTTTGTAAACCAGTTATATAGAACCATATTTGTTTATTCACTGTTGATAAAGAATATTAGGATTATTTATTTCGCAAAAATGTTTATAAGAATTATTAGAAAACGTACTTGGTTTATCACAACTCCAATTCTGGCAAATTCGAAAGAAGAAGTATACCAATAATTCTTTCCTATTTATGAGTATTCGTGATCCTAGTTGCACGTTAAAAAAGGAAAACAACCCTTCCTAAGAATATTCACCAATTATGTACTTTGTTTTCATGGAATAAGTCGCGTTCTTTCGTTAAAATAAAATGGGGCAAAAACTTTACAATCGAAAGACAAATGCATTCTCCCTCCAAGAAATCACATTTTCTGGTCTTTCCTACGCATACTTTTCATGCAGAAATAGTAAAGATGACAAAGGAGATACGACAAACACTTTTGGGCTAGGTGAAGGAAACTTTACGTCTTGTTCCGCTCTTTCATGTATAGTCCCAATGGATATTAAGTGAATTAGGAGCAAGAACGGAGGAACGAATACAAAACGAATAAAAATAATCTTGAAACAAAGTAACTGGTTTCTTATAAACGTCCTCTGAACGTCATTGCTAATTTTCATGCAGGATAAAAATGATTTTTAACGAATTTTAACTTCAGTTTTTATTTCTTTTTTTAAGATTCTTGAAGAGGCCAGAGTACTGGAAACAACTGGTAATATATATGATTAAACTAACAGATTCTGAAATCGCCGTGGACCAAGTTGTAGTCTCTCCCGTAATGGGTCTGTAGTTCTTGTGCCTTATAAGAAAACCTTCGATATTAAAAAAAAAAAAAAATCTGAGTTTTTAATAAATGCAACAAGTATTGCACAATTATATATAGAAAACTGAGATGTCTTGCCTTTGAAAGGGTACTTGAGTTATTGCACAATTTGATTTATTCATTATCATAACATTTTTTTCGCCTTGAAGTAATCAGATAGGAAATATTAAATTGTGAAAGAGCAAGTCACCTTGCATATTCTACGTAAGCTTAAAACTCTGGTTTATATTAGTGGCTTAAATTGCGAGGTCAGACAACTGACAGATTAGGCAAAAACAAACAAAAAAAACATATGCAGTAAAGAAAAACTTTTAATCACTATAATTTAAAGAATCAGATTTCGTATCCGTTAATTATGAGCCTCTATTTTCTGAACGTAATTAGCCTTCAGATGTATTACCGACTGTGAAATGTGTTCCACTAATTAAATAATTTATCTCATTGTAAATTACTTCTGCCTAAAAGGTTATGTGGTTTCATGTTTGTCTGTCTGTCGGATTCTATGCTTTTGCGTTGGTGTTAATCAGTTTGTAAAAACGCATTATGTAACCGTCTCAAGCTGATTAACTTTTGGGAGGAATCTGTCGAAGGTTGCATCTCATGGCATCTTCAAGATTGCGGTATAATTTTTACACTGATAAATCGAAACATTATTTCTGAATGGCGGACGTATAACCTATAAAGATTACAAGTAAGAAGCAAAAATATCAAACAGTTAGCATACTAAGTCACAGTATTCTAAATACCATCATAGTATTTAAAAATTTTGCCCATTGAAATCAAAGGTCAAAATTAATTTTTTTCAGTTGTTTAGATCTTTCACGGACGTGTGTATATTTCATGGAATCTTCCTCAACTGCTGAAGAAAAATAAGAATTTTCAAAAGATTAGGTCGATTAAAAAAGACCTGAGGATGAAAGGTCATGGTCACAGACTTTAGTGAATATATTAGTGCGGTATGCCGTCCTTTCCTTACTGACTGATTAAAATAATAATCTTCAAAGCATTGTTTACTAAGCTGGAAAGATAAAAGTCACATCTCTCTCTCTCTCTCTCTCTCTCTCTCTCTCTCTCTCTCTCTCTCTCTCTCTCTCTCTTTTTTCGAGTTTACGAGAGGGAATACAAATTTTCTCAGGGACATTTTCCGTCCTCAGTAGGCTTTTCAACTTCTTGCGAAAGTGGCCTTTATATAATTAAGCTGTTTAATTACCTTAGCCTTTGGCGCAAGCAAAAGAATCCTTTTTCGTTATAGTTATAAGTCTTTCCTTTTATGGTGGTAAAAGCACATTTTATTTCATCGTCCCTGCGCTTTCACTTCTCAACTGAAAAGCAATAAAAATAAGGATATATTAATGCGTTCTAGTAACTGACATTGTTTTAAAATATGTTATAACATTATTACTCTTTAACTCTCGCTATATTGACGAGAAATGGACCTATATGAAATAACAAAAAGTTTTACCTAAAAACAAAATGCCAGTGGCCGTCCCATTTACAGTTACCTTAACAATAAATTAGGGTAGGAATGAATATATAAAAATCTATTTTTAATTCCTACCATAATTTATTTTATCAAACCGTTTACAGTCCAAAGTTCTCATTTTGGGAACATGATTTTACTTTATATTCGTAGTTTCTCATATTGAAATATAAATGTTTGATCACATTACGTATAATTTTTGACATATAATTAATCATTATATATGATGAAACAAAAAAAACTGAAAATTTTTTAATTTTTTTTACTTGTTTTTTCTGAGATTTTTTTGAAAATTAGTGACCTGAAATAAACATTTTATTTCAATAAAAAAATTCATATTTCATTATTTTATGTTTGTCACATATATACCTTAAATACTTCTTCGATAATAAATTATATCTATTATGATTTTTATTATAATGATATCACTGTAAATACTTTTGCAAGATGTTCCCAAGATGGGAACGTTGGACACTTAAGTATGCCGGATACCCTGATTTACTCGATGTCCTGAATGAACATCGTAGGGCTGCTATCCATGGATAGTAAAAACTTTTACGAGTGAAGTGTTATCATTTTTTATTTTTAGTATCATTATCAAAGCCATCATCATCACCATTATTATCATCATTATCATTATCATCACCATCATTGTTATTATTATTTTTGTTTTCGTCGTCGTCATCATCACATTATGTCATATTTTTTTGTAATATGGGTGTTATATCGTCATCATAATTTTTTTTTTACTACCACCAACACCACCACCACCATCATCATCATCATCACCATTATTATCATCATTATCATTATCATCACCATCATTGTTATTATTATTTTTGTTGTCGTCGTCGTCATCATCACATTATGTCATCATTTTTTGTAATATGGGTGTTATATCGTCATCATCATTTTACTACCACCAACACCACCACCACCATCATCATCATCGTGTTGTTGTAGATGTTTTTATTGTTGTTGATGTTGTCGTCGTCGTCGTCATCATCATCGTTCGTTGTTTTAGATAGTGTTTATATCTATTTTTTTTATTCGGATCACAATTTTCTATAGGACTAACTCTGCACTTCATACGCAATTATGGTACATCATACTTCTTAGTAGAAAAACATAAGGTTCATAAATTATACCTGACCTGTTTTGATCAAATGTCCTTTCGATTCCTATGCGTTGCTGCTGAAATAGTAACTCATTCAACTTACGCTGAAGATATTGATATCTTGATGTTGTCTTTCTACCGCCTTCTGCCGGTGACCAGCCTGCTGATAGTGATGAAGGAAATGAAGATGATGCCCTTGATGTGATTAGTGAAGAGCTTGAAGTTCATGAAAATGAAGACGAAGAGGTCGAAAACTTTAGAGAAAATGGAAGATGGCGTAAAAGGAATATATGAGATATATAAGCTGTTCTTCCCAGATGAGATCATTAGTCATCTGACAGCACAAACGAATTTGTATGCTCAATGAGATAAAAAGGGCAAGGATTTCTGTATTGATGAGAAGGATATGACAAAGCTTTTGGGATTAGTTTTGTAAGTGGATATCATAGTATGCCCTCTGAGAATGAATATTGGTCGACAAGTGATGACTTAGTTATACCAATATTTCATAACACTATGAACAAGAAAAAGTTCAAATCCACCAAGAAGAATTTTCATGGAGCAGATATCAATAATCTGGCAAAATAAAAAAATGGCAAAGATTTCACCCTGCTTGATATGCTCAAAGGGAAATGTCAAAAACATGCTTTTTTTCATGAATTTCTGAGTATTGATGAATCAGTGCTCCCTTATCCTGGCCATCACAATGCTAAGCAGCTCATATGAAATAAACCTGTCAGATTTGGTTATAAGATGCGGATGATGTGCACAAGAAAGAGAGCCCGTACTAGAAAATGCCCCCTTTTACCAAAAAAGAAATTTGAGAAAAAGAGAGAGGTTCTTTCGACTATTGATCAGATGTGCAAGATGGAATGATAACAGTTGCCAGTAACTACTATGGAGTCAGGACCATTTAGAAAGTTAATAGATGGGTGAAGAATAAAGGAAAAAGGACAGTGCAGCAGCATTATCTAATAAACATGTATAATAAAGGATTGTTTAGGATAGATGTATGTGACAAAATTATGTCAACCTACAGGACAAGGCTGAGATCAAAGAAATGGTGGTGGAATATATTCGCACAACTACTGATTCTCTCCATTGTAACTAGCTACAGTTCTACCAGCATGTGAATTCTGGCTCTCGTGTAGCCCAAAAGGATCTCAGGTATAAAGTAGCCCCTACACTGGTAAAAATCAAACAATCAAGGAGGTCCAACATAACATGTGATAGGGGAGTGCGATATAAGATAAATAACTTCCTTGAGCAATGCTCTCAAGGTAGGTGCTATGTGTCTGTAAGAAAAACACACGCCCGAATTACAAAGTGTGGTAAAAGGCTCTATAAGAAGTGTAGTATCACATTCCACTAGAAGTTCAATTTTTTCTCAAATAATCACATAAACAGTAAAGTAATTAATATTAATGGAACAACATCATTAAAACAATTTTATATTGTCTGTAAGTGAACATTTTTATTTCACATATGACTCCTTATCTTTTAGAAGTGTTTCAAATACTTCTTTCGCTTGAAACACTGCAACATAATTTGCTGAAAATTGTCAGGAGGTTAAGAAAGTTTATATATTAACAGTAAAATGTGCCGTCCTCATCCTGCTTTTGTCTGTTATAATCCTCTATCTCTAGATCGTCAGTTAAAATCCTCCATCTCTGGATCTGGTCCATATACTGCTCTTCACGTACTACCGCTACCATACCTTTTGTAGGAGAAATGTTTATCAGCCCTAACTGAAAAATATAACTTGTAGCTTCATGCAGTATTAGTAAGTTAGCTAGGGCCACTTTCTTTGCACGCACACACACACACACACACACACACACACCGGCACCAGCTCCACCTCCACCCCTATCCCCCTACCCGTTCAGCCCCAGGACTTAACTTCATTGTGCTTTTCTGTTAGTTTCGGTCATGGAATAATAGGAAAATCCATTCCCGCGATAAATACTCATTTGGAGTACATTAAATTATCGGCAAATTATTTAAAATATTTGTTTCCTAAACATCCATATAAAATTTATATCATGCCATATTCCATGCTGTGTGTTTTGCTTTTAATTTGCAGGAATCCATGAAGAGAAATATGCTCGGTACATGTCGATTCTTAGCTAATATTGACTGGAGTTATCCAGGAGCTGGTGAATTACTGATTAGAGCATTTATTATCGCTCGATATTTTGTGCCTACCAGTAATGTGCTGAAGATGAGACCATTACAGAAACATTTATGAAACATGCAAAGTCCAGAGGAGGAGCAGGAGGTAGTAGCATACCAAAGGCGGGCACGGACAACGCATGCGAGATTTAAATGCCTTCATGCAATACGTGTCCTTAAAGCCACAACAGACAGTGCAGACATCCATAAAGACCTAAGACCAACAGAGAGAGATCAAGCGAGGGGAAAGTTTTGTTAAGAAGGTAAAAAGGCAATACAATGTTTCATTAATCCTTTTGAAATAGACAGTAACATGATGCATAACGTAGTGTCTGTTGCACCAGCTGAAATTGAGTATAATCTTTTGCTTGCAGAGGAAACTTGGAAAAAGTCCACGGATGAGTTTGTAGAAAAAAGACTAAAGATCTAGGAAAGTCATGAAAGGTAACTGGATTTTTTTTTGTCCAATCGAAAGGAAAAAACCTGAAGACTGTGTAATGTGACTATAGATTAGTGAAGCCAAAACAAGACATTGGAGTCTAGAAGTGAAGAAAAAAATTGCGTTTCTATTTTTTTAAAAGTCAATAGTTAGAAAATAAGTGAAAGAATTTTTGACTTATGTTAGGGAGGTGATGTATAATAGTCAATACACACTCTTATTCATAAGACTCAATCACGTCAATGGAAATGAAGAGAAGAGGAGATAGTGAGAAATTTGTCGGAGGTGGTACGAGTTTGTCACTATTGTTCAAGGTCTTGGCAAGCGAAGAGCTTGCTAATAAAATATTTATTAAAGGGGAAGCATTTCTAATAGAAAATGGTGAAATGAGTGACACTGAAATAACAGAAATTGAAGCTCTGACATGAGCTCAAGAGGAAATTGACAAGAATAATTTTGTATACCTTGTACGCCAATATGAAAGGTTACAAAACGTAGAGAGTGAAAAGCCCTGACACTGGCGTATTTTTCATTTTGCTGTCAACAGAGATGCAAGGGTATTGTTTGATACTGGCCATGGTAACAAAAAGAGGCTTTTAGATATTACAGAATTGGCAAATGAGTATGGTCAGGAGCTTTGCTCTGCATTCTTAGGCATGATGAATTCACAGGTGCGGACATTACAAGTGCAATACAAGGAAAAGGTAAAATAAAGCCGATGTAATTGATGTTGGCCAACAAAGAGTTCATTTCAATATTTGCAAAACTAGGAGAAGCTTGGGAAACCTCACGAACTCTGATGCAAGGCTTACAACGTTTCATGTTCTTTATGTAGATTAAATAACGAATCTAATATCAACACAGCAAGGTATCTAAAGCTTGTGACCAAAGCTAAGGGTGAGAGTAGAGATTTGATGAATGGGTCTAACTTTGATCTAGCATGTGAGCCACCCTGCAAGTCGATTTTACAGCATGCCAAGAGAGCCAACTACCAAAACAGAATATGCAAGTTAGCTCATGATGCAACTCAAGAACTTCCAATCATGTGGACATGGTTGGAAGAGAATAAATAAAAATCTTGAATCATTATGGAGTAAAGTTGGCATGATGCCAATCTCTTTAGTAGATCTTTTAGAGGAATGAATTCAGGATGAAGTTAGAGAAAATGATTAAGAGATTATTCCGTCTGTTGAATGTCGGTGAAGAGAGTGAAGATGATGAGTGAAAGAATTTCCATAAATTCACTTAATTTTACAGTTTCCACGTCGCTATCTATAGTAGTGAGGGTATGTGACTTCCCAAATTTAGTACTGCAAATGTCCTATATACCCTACTCCTTACCCATTGCTGCCAAATACCTCAACGTATGCGGTTAATTGATTTCTTGGTAAACAAACTATTTACCTTTGATTTATCTGTAACAATTTACGATACTAATCGTGTAAATACTCCATTAATATCAACGCTTATAATATATGATGTGTTCTTGTACGTTGATATGTTGAAGCTTAACGAATGCATATAAAGGTTATATGAAGTTCAATCAATACAGTCTTTTTATTTGTTCTGCATAATCTAATATAAACGCATTTGGGTGAGTCCACTGAGTATTGTTTTTTTAAAGGAATATAAGTCAAATATAATCATACCGGACTAGTGCGGTTGACTCTTTTGATGGGAATATGCTTTTCCCAGTTTATAATGAACTAAGGTATGCAACAATAGCGATAGTGTAGAAGGAAATCCCCCATCTAGCTGACGTACTATGTATGTTGATAATATGCCCTAGGCTGACGTCCCTCTTCCTGATATTCAAGAGCCTTAGTCACCTTCTTCAAATTGACTTTTCATTCAACTGCTATAATCCTATGTAAACAAGATAGTATCGTACTGATACTATTTTGTTCCGACCTTTAGGATATGAACGAATATAGTTCCTCAAAACTGTTTCAATGTGGTGTTGTATATATCAAACTTAATTTCCTTTATGGTAATCCAAAACTTTGTTAAAACTGGGTATTCTCGTGGAGAATCTTCAAGTCACATTAATACAAATATTATTGTTTCCTTAATCCTGCGTCGATCTGAGGGAAATATTAGTCGTCCATCTTCCAACTGTTACTGGAAAAAATATCTAATTTTGGTGCAAAGCTTAAAAATCCTAGTTTCGTTGGAAAATCACTTCTCAACAGATTTGTGTTATCAAGTACAGCGAACATAAAAATAAATAAATAAATATATTCTTACCAATTATGCTGTCTTACTATCTGTCACTTATAATCACAAATCTATGCGTCTTATCGCATTTCGACCACCTGCCTGGATAAGATCCACAGGCCTTCTTAAAGGGCGAGATCCTCCTCTGAAAGTCTGAAGTCCCGCAATCCGCTTACACGAGATTCTCGAATTTGGATCTCGATTCTCGGTGTCATTTGGACATTAATTCACTTTGACGATAATATTGCGAGTTTAATTAGTCAGGCAGATGGAAGATGGCAACTGAAGCAACTAATTGCGTAACTTATTACAAGAACGGAGTTGATGACTAAGTTACAAGATCTACGAGCATTTGGAGCGCCTTTTTTTTATTTATTTTTTTATTATATGCTCTTGTACCTCCGAAACTCTGGGCGTGTGTATTTCTGTATACTTGTATACATTTGTGTATAAACATACAGCCATACCTGTATAATTTCTACTTGCTTCTGTCTATAGAAAGAGAGAAAGCTGTAATGTAGGAAACTGAATTACAAGGAATCAAAAACAATTAGTAAATGAATTACCATTCAACAAGATCTGGTTATGGAATCTTTTAATACTGTGTTGAATCGATTCGAGAATCCAGGCACTTGATATTATCTCATCCATTCACAGATTATCTACGGATTTTGGGTCGCTTGCCTTCCATACATAATGAATAATGACACCTTCAGAAAGATGGGAAACTCCGGCTGGTCTCTTTGGTAGTAAATTCAGGAATGTTCCTTCAAGCTATGAGAGAGAGAGAGAGAGAGAGAGAGAGAGAGAGAGGAGAGAGAGAGAGAGAGAGAGCCAGCCGAGTGAAAAAATTATTACGATTCCTATATATAAAAAAATAATGTGGAATTATCTTTTATAGTGTATTTATCAATTAGGCAGTGTTTAATTTGTTGAGAAATTACCAGTTCATTGTAAAATTATTATTTCTTGCAACCTAAAAATATAAATGATTTCGTATTTCGAAAGATTACGAATTTCGAGAATGTAAGAATACATTCAGGTATGCTATTTATTCCCTCGTGAAGATGAAACATAATCATTACATATAACATATCTTTTATTTCAAGATGAATATTTATAGTTTTATTAAACATTCTGTCAAAATAATGGTAACCACATTGTAATATTAGCTTATAGTTTCTAGGAACACTTAATACTGACACCATAAGTTTTTCAATGCTTAAAAAGGACAGTTTGCAATCGGACCATAATGTTTGCATTTATTCAATGTAACAATTCTATTTCACCCATGGTAAAATTTGTGTGAAAATTTTCAAAATAAAAACGTGTTAATTAAACATTTTAATCTATTCTATGGCCATCATAGCGTTTGTGATAATCATGACAATAACATTTGTCAAACAGGCATTTGTGATGTAGATTCCTTGGATTTCCTAAAAATAACTGTTCATGTATATTAAGGATTCTTGTCTATAAACTGCATAGGAGGGGAGAAACCATCTTATAAAATTCAGTGCCTTATATAAAAAAACAGTGTCTGATCATGAATTCCTTATTACAGTAAAACATGTCCAGGTATAGTAATTTTTTTTACTTATTTTATTTTGTTCAAGTCCTATCAAACAACCAATTGGACGTGGGAATTATATTTTCTTACAAATTATTTAATATTGACTGGTTTTCCTCCCATGCACATAAAATATCACTTGATTACGAAATATCATCCAGCAGACGAAAACTGGATGCAAAATATTTTGTTCTAGTTGCACAATTTCACTTTAGTAAATAAAAAAATGTTAAGACTGTACAGTGAAGTTCTTAAAAGGCAAATGAAATTTTGATTTTACTTTCTATATCTCACTCTTGTCTGAGATTCACATAAAGAAATATGAGAGGGAGAGAGAGAGAGAGAGAGAGAGAGAGAGAGAGAGAGAGAGAGAGAGAGAGAGAGAGAGAATGTCGGGGGAAATTCAACAATTCCTGATTTTCCTAGGTTCCTAAGGATTTCGAAGTGCAAAGTTACAATTAATCATGTTGTCATCTGTACTTTATTTTCTCTGAAACTGAATTATAATGAAATTCTGCCTCCTGGATGGTGCATTGTACTACAAGAGGTCTGCCTTTATTTGCAAAGTTTTAGTACTTAACTTCCTGTTATTATTTATCTACAGGGATTCTGATTGATTAAGAAGTAGAATGTTGTCCTCACCAAGTTTGGCATGTGATTAATTTTATTCTGGCCCGACAAGAGAGGAATTAAATGTAAGTACAAATCTGCATAAATATTCCATTACAATTTAGCTGGGTTATCTATAGCAGTTCCGTGACCGTAGAAAGCAAAGGTTCATTTCTCACTGGATTTATCATTTATGAAGATGAAAGAAAAATGTTAGCCAGGGTGCCCCCTCACAAAAATGTGGGGTAATTTTGTCAGAGCCCTATATCCAAAATGGCTACCATCAGACAAACTGGAAATT
>NC_061107.1:41907911-41917911 GCF_015104395.2 Macrobrachium nipponense | reverse complement strand
TCTCGTAACACCCAGACCCAAAAAAATATTCTCTCAAGTTCTGACATTCAAACAACCCACAAAATCAGTAAAAATCTCCAACTTTTAACAGCAAAAACCCCTTTACTGCTCAATAATTAATCACAATGAGACTTAATGTCAAACTCCCATTACTTAAGTAACAACCCTAGAAAAATCACATCTCCCGGTAAATCAAATCTCCCGTCCAAAAAAGAAATGTTACTTAAGCTCAATCCCCAAATCATATCTCTCAAGGAAAAGGAAGAAAAAAAAATAAAAAAAAGATAATCACAAGTAGATTTCCCCAATCACAAAATACATAATACATGTATAATATGCATAACTCCCGCGTTTTCCCCAAGAAATGCTCCATGTAAAGTTATGGAATTTGCCAGAAAGCAAACTCTCACACATGCGCTTTCGTGAAATGCTATAGCCAACATTTCCAGATATTGCAAAAATTCTGATCTATGACCATCAGAGGAAAAGAAACAGCACAGCGCGGACGCATGCTCTAACAACAGCACAAAAATTGTCCAGTCAGACACATAAGTTTGGAAACTCATGATTCTCTAGAAAAAAAAGGTCTAACTGACACATTTCACAGAATTAACTCCAGGATATGACTAATGTGATCAAAAATTTGACTCAAAGACTTATTCTCTCAACATGACTCTGCCCAAATTATATGCCTCAAATTATATTTCTCCAAGAATAACACACTTGTGAACATGAAAAATGCACACATCTCCAAATGACTCTTAATGCAGTAATGCCATTCGCCTCTAAATAGACACGAAACCAAAAAAAAGAACCTCAGAAATCTCCTCTTGTCTCGAAAAAAACTCCCATAACCACAAAAAAAAGGGTCACCCGCCCAAGAGTAATTCCAACTCCATTATGAGACATCATATCAATAATAACACCACTCCGGTTATAAAAATATTTCCTCCATTTGGTTAATAACCAACCCCATATTATTCTCTTATTTCTCCAATAGCCACATGTTAATAAAAAAAAGACACCACTCCAGGAATAGAGAATAATCACCTCTATTTCGGCAAATACAAAATATTTACCTCTATTTCCCCAATAACTCCATGTGGAACAAAACAAGGCTCCAAAAAAAATATATCTCCAAAAAATGTGCACTCAAGGCAACTAACTCACATACTCACAAATATTGCCCCATAATCTCCAAAAAAATGTGTCTCCATTTGCAACAAAGATGGCTGCAAAATAATTGAACTAAACATAGCTCATACCACTATTGGCAAATATCAAAAATGGCCCAAAAATATTATCTCCCATATATTATAAAATCTCAAAAGGGAAAAAAACCAGAGTAAAAATTAAACACGGCATTAGTCCCCAAAATTAGAAATAACCAGGCACGAAAACGCCAGCAAAGCCAGCTGACTTTCGAGATAAAAAAAACCCCCCGAAATCCCGTAATAAATAATAAATAATAAAAAAACATCCAAAACAATATATACCTCCATTATCTCTCCAAAATAATATATCTCAATTATATCTCATTCTAACTCCAATTCTCCAGAGAATAACTCAATGTTATAGTCAAAACATATAAAAACTCACTCCATTTAGCATAACTGCTAAAAAGGGCAAAAACTCGGCAAATAAACTGTCTAAAAAATTCTAGAAAAAAATCACACAATGTGCCCACAAGTCATTATAACAGAATTCCCAACTCACAGTGTCTAAGCAAAGACTTCCCCATATGCACTACGACATAACCATTAGAAAACTTAACCAAGTTTCCTATCTCTCACAAATTTGTCACAAATACGACAAGGGTATTGTGCAAGAAAACTCACAATTTCTGGAACACAAATATCCAGAGAAGAAATGTAGTGCCATTACGTATGCATTCAAAACGTGCAAAAAATTCTACCATATATTTCTCTATAGCATCAAATAGCTAAAACACGAACACGTTCCCGAACAATGACTCTAAAGTCACCGACTGAGATAATATTCACCACTAACTGAGAGAAAAAATAAACTCAAATTCACCCATGGTAAAAAAAAAACTTGTGTCAGCGATGGCTAACTCCAAAAAAGGAAAAAGAAAATCAACGGCACCATTAACTATCTCCCGTAACTCACTAGATGTCAAGCAATTATCTGCTGAACTCATAAAAAAAAGAAAAAAAAACTAAAACAATGTGTTGTTAGTTCTTCCCATAATCACAAAAGATTTCACCTCCCTTGACAGCATTAAAACACCCACGTATTAGTACATAAAAAATCAAGTATCAGAAATATCACTATCACAAAATCACCAAAAAAAAAAAATTGCTATCATCAAAATCATCAGTATCAGTACAAAAATATCACCAATGTTAATGCTTGTCCATTCTCCAAAAATTCAGCAAAAAATTCAGCAAAAGTTCAGCAAAAGTTCAGCAAGTTTCAACACAATTCACCAAGATTCAGTCAGATTCATCAAGATTCAGCAAAACTCATCCCCGTGAATCACTGAAAATATTCTCCAAAGTTACAAGAACTCAACAAATAATTAACACAAGACTTCTCACATTAATTTATTGTAATAATTCTCCCTGAATAATTATCTGTAATAATTATCAAACTAATCTCCCATGAATATCTCAAATCTCTCGTAAAACAATTCTCCCGTAATGATAATTATACTTAGGCAAACCTCCCGTGACACATCTCAAGTATATAATTATAATTATAATAATAATAATAACTCTCCATAGCAAAAATCTCAAGTAAGGGTGAAATTCAAATAGCATACACAGTATTGCTGAATCCTATGACATACAATTTCTCCAGCATACAACACCATGACATAACACCATTGCCACACAACACAGATACAACACCAATCATCGGCATTTCAAAGCAATTTCTCCAACACAATAAAAAAAAAATAATCTGTGTAATCCCCTTATATTTGTGTCTTTCAAGGCACAAAGAAACATATAACACATCCCGTGCATGTTAACTACTTTTCCCCTCATTCACGGAAAAGAAAAATCTCTTTTTATTTCCTTTTCTCTTCGTCCAAGAGAGAAAAAAAAATCTTTTCTAAAAAAAAACCTCTACGGGCATTTCACTTCATCAACTTATCAATCAGCTGATATCTTAGCATTCAATGTCAAGGCCAGACCCATCCCCAACACAAAGAAAAAAAAAGGAAAAGGGGGAGTTCACCCACACTGAGAAAAAAAAATTTCCCCCCCCCGTGAGAACAACCCCTCAGTCGAGCGGCAGAACAGCCCGAGGCATACCAGCAGTATCCCCCATCTCCCTTGAACAGTGTCTGAGGACCCTTTCCCAAGGTATACACTAGTGCCCATCCCTGCACTATCTCTCGAGGGAGGCCAGTGGTACCTTCCATGCGACTATCCCCCCCGAGGGATGCCCGTATACCCTCGCAATGCAAGGCGCCTCTCTGCAGAAATGTGCTGAGCCCGTAAAATTGTGGGCCGCTCTGTGTCACTTAAGCAAATATGCTTATCTAAGCACAGTTCCCATGGCATAGAAAAATCACTCCTATGTTTTAAACAAAGACGAATGCATACGTCTATTACAAACACGTGCAAATAAAGAAACACATCACTATGGGGCAAAGACAAGAAAAATTTGTTGACCCTCTTGAACCAATCCCATAACCCTGAAATATTTAAACAAAAACCCACTCATTCAAAACAATAGTTTAACACTCACCACTCCATAATGGGAAAAAAGAACTCAAAATTCTTCGTAAAACGCGTAAATCTCGTCGGCACAATACAAACGCGATTGGTGAGATGACCCCTAGCAACCGTCACTCATGAACTAGACTGAGTTGCTTGTCTCACGACTCCCTCCCTGAAGAATCTCGGTACGGGCAAATTTGATGACCCTAATAGAAATTCTTTCCTCATCCCCCCATCCCACGGACGGATATTTTCTCTACCCTTTTTATTTTCTAACTGGCCACCCATCTCTACATTGGCGTTCCTAGGCATAGAAAAGAAAAATAAAAACCTTTTATATCCCCTCTTAACCGCTAACACCACTATAACATGGGGGAAGAACCCCCAGTATTCATAAGGTAAGCGTGGACACGAAACGGAAGGCAGACCCCATTAATCCATTACACACACAGGCTCTCTCTCTCTCTCTCTCTCTCGGCAATCACCCCCTCTCTCTCTCTCTCTCTCTCTCTCCACCTCTTTCTCTCCATTCTAACAGTAATGAAATGAAAAGAGAGAGTTGCATCATAACATAACGTTTATTTACAAGAATAACTAAATCAATTAACTAAGTAATCCAGTCTTACAGACTAACTCAAAAACTACAATGTCAAGTCACCCAAAAGTCCACACCCCTCCGGGAACTCTTTATCCCCCGGTATTCCAGATCCGTCTGTTCCAAAGATACAGAACACATCCCGGTAAGTACACACACAAGTTTAAAGACAAAGTTAATAAAATGGAACATCTTACAAGATATCAAACAAGCCATCCCTTTGGCTAAAGTAAAGGTAACACTTACCCATTCCCAACCGGAATATCACTCACTGTTTAAAAAAAACACTTTGGCACCCGCCATCGTGCTTTGCCTTCCTCCCCCGAATCTCTGTGCAAGTCTTCCCATAGACTTGGCTAGTGATACATTATGAATAGAAGAGGCGCACACGCACATACGAATGCACACTTCGACAACGCCTCATATTACTGGCTACAACCAGTTTCCCAAAGGCACTTTGAGAAGAGTTCATAAACTGTTGTACATTGACTTCCTGAATTAAGCACTTTTATCTCACGCCACCCCCAGAAACTCATTGATCAGCTACTCTCAGGTCGTTACCTCTGCACTGTTCTCCACATTCCATAGGTCACAGAGAACGCACGAACAATATATTATTAATCAAAATCCCTCGAAGGATATATATATATATATATATATATATATATATATATATATATATATATATATATATATATATATATATATATATATATATATATATATATATATATATATATATATATGTATATATATATATATATATATATATATATATATATATATATATATATATATATATATATATATATATATATATATATATATTATATATATATATATATATATATATATATATATATATATATAGTATATATATATATATATATATATATATATATATATATATATATATATATATGTGTGTGTGTGTGTGTGTGTGTGTGTGTGTGTGTGCATATGTGTGTTCATTTTTAAAAGAACGACTGTTCGCACCATAATTTAAGTTTGTAGATTATGAATAGGTAGGCTACGACGACTTTACTACTTCGATATGCGATCAGAATGTGGTCACCTTTTTATTATATTCCCTTTTTGATTAAAGAATTTGAATACATATAGTTTAATTTTCAAGTTTCGTCTAGTTCATTCTCCTCTATGGATGGCATTTCTAAATCTGTATATCACACAACAGCTATTAAGAGATCTTGATAACAATAATCAAAATTGATAATAAACCGCAAGAAAGAATGCTAATGAAATAAATCGAAAAAACTTTAACCAATTTAATGAAGAAGCTTATAATAGCCGACGACAATTAATGAATAGATAATAAGCAAATCAAGTGTCCGACGAGCAAGTCAATTTTGGTGAGCGCACAGAGGACGCCTTTAGGGTTCACGAAATAAAAGGTTGTTCTTATTCATACGGCTGACGACGCACAGTAGACGGCCCTCTGTTGGTTCCATGATGAGGCCTCAGGCTCAATTACCCTGACGGGGGAGAGGCAATGAGGTAATGCCTCCATTCAGGAATCATAATGAAAAAATATATTATTATTATTATTTTATTATTTTTTTTTTTTTTTTTTTTTTTGCTCTATCACAGTCCTCCAATTCGACTGGGTGGTATTTATAGTGTGGGGTTCCGGGTTGCATCCTGCCTCCTTAGGAGTCCATCACTTTTCTTACTATGTGTGCCGTTTCTAGGATCACACTCTTCTGCATTAGTCCTGGAGCTACTTCAGCCTCTAGTTTTTCTAGATTCCTTTTCAGGGATCTTTTTGTACTGGTTCTGTGCAAGTGCCGGGCATTCGCTTGCTATGTGGTTTATGGTTTCATTTTTCGTATTGCACTTCCTACATATGGGAGAGATGTTATTTCCGTCTATCGTTCTTTGAACATATCTTGTTCTTAGGGCCTGATCTTGTGCCGCTGTTATCATTCCTTCAGTTTCCTTCTTTAGCTCTCCCCTCTGTAGCCATTGCCAATTGTCATCGCTGGCTAGTTCTTTAGTCTGTCTCATTTATTGTCCGTGCATTGGTTTGTTGTGCCAGTCCTCTGTTCTGTCTGTCTTTCTCCTGTCTCTGTATCTCTGTACCAAGAGATGAAGGCCACGATCAGGAAAGAATATATGCAGAGACTCAAGGCGATACTCAAGTCAAAACTCAACGCCGGAAATATGATAAAAGCCATAAACACATGTGCAGTGCCAGTAATCAGATACAGCGCAGGAATAGTGGAATGGACGAAGGCAGAACTCCGCAGCATAGATCAGAAAACCAGGAAACATATGACAATACACAAAGCACTACACCCAAGAGCAAATACGGACAGACTATACATAACACGAAAGGAAGGAGGGAGAGGACTACTAAGTATAGAGGACTGCGTCAATATCGAAAACAGAGCACTGGGGCAACATCTGAAAACCAGTGAAGACGAGTGGCTCAAGAGTGCATGGGAAGAAGGATTATTATTATTATTATTATTATTATTATTATTATTATTATTATTATTATTATTATTTGAATAACCATTGAAGCTAACATGACTTAGATACATATTTCATTCGATGGGATGCCAATTAGCGAGAAAAGTACTAATTATAGTAAACAGAACAGATAATAAATAGGAAACAGAGACGAATAACGCCACCACAAACACACACACACACACACACAAGGGGAAACACAAACGTGAGAGAAGCGATGTTAATAGCGCTTGTTGCTTTAGAGCGATGACAACATTCAACTGCATGGACACTGTTTCAAATCTGGATTTGGTAATGCAGCACCGTGTGACGTCAACAGAAAATGGATGTGGAGATGACGAGAAGTTAAGATGGTATTGCAGTTTTTAAAATTGCCAATGGATTCCGAAGGTCAGCAACGCGAGTTATACACATCCATTCCTGAAGAACAGGTACTGAAAGCAACAATATAAGTTATGGTATATAACTTAAAAAGGATGGTTTTATCGCCACGATTAAAATAACAGTAGCCATTGTTAAGAAAAAAATAAACAATTTTTGCAAAAGGATAACCTTCTCACGACAGCCTAAATCACAGCTGCCATTATTGAGAAAAAGAAAACAATTAGAACTTTTGTGAAAAAAAAAATATAAAGATTTTTGGAGACCACTGACATCTATGCGTGTATATAAGAAAAGTGTTGTAAATCACATGAGCCCTAAAATATAACAACATAAATAAGGAATGAGCTGCAAACAGTATTTAGCTCTTTCTTTACCCCAAAGGTTAGGCTGATCAATTTATTCCTTCAAAAGATTGACCTGCCGGTCATATTAGAGCTTATTTGTTACCTAATACAATAGAAATCTACTTAGAGAAGCTTTTATTTTCTTTTTTACTCTATGTGTTTGGGATATAAATTAGAATGCTAGTCTCATTGGCTTCAGTGACTTATACAGATCGCTGATCTTGTTGTTTTAAAAAGAGAATAAGAAAATCAGGTCCAATTTTGTTTATTAGAGCAATGATGAATAAAATCATGAAAGAGTAATACCGCTTTTACATTAAACCTTATGAGTATTACAATTCTCCTAAGAAAGCGATTTTAGATGTTAAATGCTTAACTTCTCAGATTTACAGGGATGTTTAATTAAGGCAATTCGTCAATGGAAGTTTTTAAGTACATTTTGAAAAGTTTGAATTCGAGAAGGCAAATTTTAGTAACATAAAACTAAGGCTGTGGAAAATTACAAAGAATCTGAATTTTACGGGATTGTGGAGAGATAGGTGTTCATTATCACAAAAAAAAAAAAAAAAAAAAAAAAAAAAATATATATATATTTATAATATATATATATATATATTTAATATATAATATCCTATATATAATATATATATATATATATATATATATAATATATATATATATTAATATATATATATATACTATATATATATTATATATTATATATATAGATATAGATATAGATATATATATTATATATAATATATATATATATATATAATATATATATATATATATATATACTATATATATATATATATGTGTTATACATTAGTGTGTGTGCAAATTGCTTGTGTGCACAATAATTTTAGAATCTTCATATCTGACTTCTGTTTTGCATTTGATGATATGATTACGTATGTTAGAAGATTTTGGATTAACTGTGCGACATCCCATTCTATAACTAACCCCCTGTGGGAATTGACCCTCATCCTGAGAAGTCGTCTGTTATTATCTACAAAGTACTTGTAGATAATACCCGACAACATCAAAGGGGTGTAATAATACTACCACCGTAGTTCTGCGGGTCGTAAAAGGTGACCAAATAGACAACTGCTGCCTTGTAGTCTTACTTTTTAGTAAAAGGCTTGGCCCACTGCCAATAACTGTGGAAACTGCTGCCTTGCAGGCGGACCTTTTAGTCAAAGGCTAGGCCCACCACCAATAACTGTGGAAATGACAGCAAGGGCATGCAGCCGTAAGTCCCCTTTACCAAACAATAAACCAAGCCTGATGTTTTAAGGAATATGAGTGCGGCTTGGGCGTCCCCTGTAATCGCACTTCAGAATCACCCTTCTGGCGTGATAAATGGGTGAGGTACCACAGGATCCATGACTGAGACCAAAGAAGTTAGTGAAAGAGCGGAAGATAAAAGAAGATATGTGAAATGTAGGTACTCTAATAGGTAAACTGAGGGGGATAGTAGATGTGAAGGAGAATAGGTGGGTAGACTTTTTTTGTGCAGAAGACTAGGTGGAAAGGGAGTGGAACTAGAGAAATAGGAAATGAGTTTCAGCTGCATTACATTGGGTCATGAGAGGGAATAAATGGAGTTGGAATTACAATAAGTAACAACTGGAAAGAAAAAGTGGTAGTAGCAAAGAAAATAAATGATAGGCTTTTAAAGATTCCAATAATAATAGGGAACAGCGTAGTATATATGATATAAGAATACGCTCCTCAGAGGGGTTGCCAAGAGCAAGAGAAAGAATTATTTAGACAAGAGTTTGAGGCTGCCATTAGAACACTGAAAGATGAGGAAAAACTAATAATAGAAGCTGATATGAATAGCAGGGTGGGAAAGAGAAGAGATGGATATGAGGTGGTACATGGAGGCCATGGGTTTGGAATTAGAAATGAAGATGGGGATTATTTATTGGAGATGGCTCAGAGTTTTGAATTGGCATGTATGAACACATAGTTCCAGAAGTTAAATAAGTACTTAATAACTTATGAAAGTGCAGAAGTGCAGAGCCAAATAAATTACATCCTGGTTAGGGGAGCCAACAAAAGTAATGTGACAAACTGCAAAGTGATCTCGGGAGAAGTGTGTGTTAAACAGGATAGGTTGGTGGAAATGGTTTTTAAAATGAGAGGTAGGAAACCCAAGAAGAGAAAGAGAAAATCTAGAATTAGGATTTGGGGCCTTAAAGGAGGAAAGGGGGAGCAATTAAGGAGGACTGTCAGAGAGAGAGAGATGTCTGGAAAAGGGGATCGTAGAATTTTGACAGAGCAAAAGAGTAGAATATATCTGGGCAAACACGAGAAAAATATGTGTGCTTCATAAACAGTACATGAAGCCTTTTTCCTGAGGCCACTGAGAACCACACTTTAATTCTTGCTGGGTACCATAAAAGGAAATAAATCACTTCTTCGCTGTTATAGTTGCTGTGAAAATCACCAAATTGCCAGGTGATTGGCTTTTGACGCCCTAT
>NC_061107.1:41895411-41902911 GCF_015104395.2 Macrobrachium nipponense | reverse complement strand
AATATCTTTTCCTGTTTGTCCCAGGTAGATTTTGCCATATTCGCAAGGTATTTTGTAAACTACGCCTTCTTCTTGTTTGGGGCTGTTGCAAATAACTGTCTTCCCTACTGTGTTGGAGTAAGAAAATACCACCTTGAAGTATAATAATCTCAAAGGATAAACCATATCACTGAATGAAGGGTGGAATGGGAGAACCAGAGTATTACTCATATCATATTCCTTTTTGGTGTTTGTTCTATAATAAGTTTGGTTAGCTAAGAATAAACTTTCCTATATTTCCCTGATCGAAAAGTTCTATTTCATGCCAATTCTCGTGATAATATTAATCTCCTCGTCTAAATATTCAGGGCTAACTAGTCTAAGTGCTCTTAGAAAGTGAGATCTCAAAGCCATGTACTACACATTGTGTATCTGGGTTGATTTTGCATTGATCATTTGGTTGTTATTTGCAGCTTTTTTGTGAATTTTGAATTTTAGACCATTATCTGTTCTTATCACATTAGTGTCTAAAAAATTAATAGAGTTGTTTGTTTCTTTCTCCATGGTGAATTTTATTGATGGTACTAAGGAATTAAGATCAAATAGAAATTTATCAGTGTCGTGGTTTACACTCCAAACAGTAAAAGTGTCACCTACATATCTAACCCAATAAACAGCATCTGGTAATATGCTGTTGGCAATATGGGCTTCAAAGAATTCCATGTATATATTAGACAACACAGGAGACAAACAGTTGCCCATTTTCATTCCAAAATTTTGCTTATAATAGCTATTATTGAAAACAAAACAAGTATCTATTACACAAAGTCTAATTAATTTCAAAATGTCTGGAACAGGTATGGAAAAAACATTAATTTACTTCCATATTTAGAAATTCAAGCATATCTAAAACTGGTACACAGGTGAATAAACTTTGTAGATCAAAACTAATTAAGTGAGAATTTTGGTTAATTGGTACATTTTGAACTACATTAACAAATTCAACTGAATTAGAAATATGGTAGTTATATATAGTTCCTACAAGTGGTTTTAACAAATGTACGAGAAATTTAGAAATACGTTATTGCACACTTCCTATTGTGCTGATAATGGGTCGCATGGGGTAATCATCTTTGTGGGTCTTTACTGTTTCGTATAGGTAAGGTAGTTTACCATTGGAATGCTTGAACTTGCTGATGAGGTGAGGAATGCTTATTCCTAGCTAACCAAATTTATTATAGAACAAACACACACACAAAAATATATATATGATATGAGTAATACTCCGGTTCTCCCATTCCACCCTTCATTCAGTGCTATTGTTTATCCTTTGAGATTATTAAACTTTAAAGTGGTATTTTTTTACTCCAACACAGTAGGAAAGACCAGTATTTGCAACAGCCCCAAACAAGAAGAAGGCGTGGTTTACAAAATACCTTGTGAATGTGGCAAATTCTACCTGGGACAAACATGAAAATATATCGATAAGAGAATTTCCTAGCATCAAAATTGTGTACGAACAAATTCTCCAAACAGTGCTGTGAATTTACATGTAAAGAATCTTGGCTTTCGTATCCTTTGGAACAAAATATACATTATTCAAAGAAAAAGATATGATTGCATGAAATTTGTTAGAAACAGCTTGCATATCTTTTAGCAAACAAAAGAACTTAAATATCAGTCAAGGCATCTATAAATTGGACCCTTTATTCCTTGTTTCCCAACAGTACAAATTCAGAGAAAAGTCTAAATGACCAATCACCAAATCGTTGAATAATTCCCTCTTTTAACTTGTTTGAATTGCTGATTTGACCATTTGTTTATGATTTAAAAACCTAATTTTCACTTTGACAAATGTAATGCTAATTTTATTTTTCCAGTGGGAAAGTGTTTATGAATTTTTATAATACTCATTATGTTTAGTTAAAATAAAGCTCTTGAAGAGGCCTGGTGGAAGGCGAAATTATCGATTTACTAAAGTCTTTTATTTTCTTTTCTCCTGTGGACTATATTGACATATCTCATCTTCGTGTTATGAGGATTACATATATATATATACATATATATATATATATATATATATATATATATATATATATATAGATATATATATATATATTATATATATATATATATATATATATATATATATATATATATATATATATATATAATAACGGGGCCACCGCCTCTGTTATTCATTTTGGTAGCGAAAGCAATAGCAGCAGGCGAACTGGGTTTTGGCAACACTTTTCCCTCTCTCTCTCTCTCTTGACTGGCAACCACTCTCTCTCTCCCTCTCTCTCTCTCTCTCTCTCGTCTCTCTCTTCTCTCTCTCGTCTCTCTCACTCACTCTCCCGATACCTCCCCTCCATTTCATTAGGTCATCAAATCAGAGTCGGAACTACAAAATATACATTTATTTAAAAGCAAAAAGTATTAATTCAATAACCCAGATTCTCACAGGATGATTAAATGGAATGATAACTCAAAGTTCAGATAACTCAGATAACCCCCCGGTAATTAATAGTCTATTCAGTAATTAGTCACACAATTTCACTCTTCTCCAGAATATAGTTCCCCTTACCAAAACCCTCCAGAGCCATCCCGGCATCTGCCTTCTCTCCCTGTAACGGTCTCTTTGGTTCTCGCTAATTACATGACTTTGATGACTATGGTATCACAGTTTATTTGTATAGTTCAAATATATACACCTATTTTGACACTGTATTTGATCAAGACCTCTATAGGCGCTCTACTAGCCTGTTTAGGTAACACGGAAAAAGCCACTATTCGTAAAATAGGGAAGAATCTCTACAAGTGTAACGCTGCTGAAATGGCCATTACTTTTAATAAATTATTATTATTATTATTTTTTGTCTATCACAGTCCTGCAATTCGACTGGGTGGTATTTATAGTGTGGGGTTCCGGGTTGCATCCGTGCGCCGTTTCTTATTATTATTATTATTATTATTATTATTATTATTATTATTATTATTATTATTATTATTCGTACATATAATGTCTAAAATTCAGAGCAACAAAATGCACTTGACTTGCTTCCATCAAAGACTGATAATGTTTAAATGCTTTACATTAGCTTTGCATGGCATTTCCCATGACATCATAGTTATCCTTGAAATTCCGTACAGTGCCATCTAATTCATGAAGTCAAACATTTCCAAATTAATGGGAAATAAGTACGAATCTATTATAACAAACGAAGAGGTTTACTACAATGAAAAGTAAAAAAAAAAAAGCTAATGAAATACCCCAATTTAAGGCATTAGTACCTACAGTATAAAATGACGACGAAACGCAATAAGTGATGAAAGAATAATTCAAAGCCTTTATAATTCAAATATAGCCGGGCCCTGGGATAATTGGTTTAAACTCTGATATAAGATTTTATTTACTAGTCCAGTCATTGGCCAGATAGTTTCTAATTTTTCCGTTCATTGCCTTCTGATCTCTATTCAAAGCCTACCTTTAACATATTTATTCCAAGAACACCTGTACGGTGCATATCTGTCACACCACGCTATTCACAGCAGTTTCCCTTTTTTTCTCAAAATTCTGACTTAATTGTGTCATCAATAAAACTTGATCCACACGCCTCTCTCTGGTATTCAAACTCTCAAACATCTTACCCTATCAATCCAGCTGTCATTTTTTTACTTTCTGTATCAAAATTCTACCATTACCCTATATCATTATCCTACGTAGTTTACCCTCTATTAATTCAACCTTATGTGAAAAAACACTTATTCCTTCATGTATGAATCCTTTTAGTTTTCCTTCACTTATGCAATCTTGTCCATCCATAAAGGGTGGTGCTGTCGGTGCACCTCCTGCAGTGCACTATAGACATTACTTAATTAAGGTTCTCTGCAGCGTCCCTTCGATACCTAGCTACAACCACTTTCATGCCTTTTACTGTACCTCCGTTCATATTTTTTTTTCTATCATCTTACTTCCCAACCTCATATTAATTGATTCATAAAGCAACTGCGAGATTTTCTTTCCTAAGGTTACATCTTTCAAACTTTTTTTTACTGCCAATGTCCGCTTCAGCGACGAATGATCTAATAGGTCCCACCGCTTGGTATTTGTCTTATATTCTATATTCTATACTATGAAACCTTTCCGTCACCCACACACATTTTAATCCTTAAATAACTCTTCCCCAACATCACCGTTGTGTCTCACTTGTAATTCCATCAACTCTCAGAGCCTTTCCATTATTCATCCTATTGATTTTCTACTTCGCATCCTCAAAAGTCACAATCACAAGGATCCCTGAATATTCGCTTACCCCTTGACTCTTGCATTATTCAGATCCTGCTCTCTTCTGTCACTAACATTCAACGAATATACAAAACGGTCGATCAATTTTACATTTTCTTAACATAAAACTCTTTTCCTTCTCTAAAGTCGTTGTTCAAATTCAATCATATTATATAATTTATATATATATATAATATATATATATATATATATATATATATATATTATATATATAATATATATAGTATATATATATATATATATATATATATTATATATATATATATATATATATATATATATATATATATATATATATATATATATATATATATATATATATATAATATATATATAGCTATATATATATATATATATATATATATAATATATATATATATATATCATATATATATATACATATATATATATTATATATATGTATATATAATATCTATATATATATATATATATATATACATATATATATATATATATATATATATATATATATACTAATATATATATATATATATATATATATATATATATATATATATATATATTTATATATATGTCTACCATTGAACTGCTAATGCATCTTCCGGTATATTTGGCATCTTCCACTCTTGGATGGTCTGGGATGGAGGAGGGAGAGAGTAGGAGGGGAGGGGAGGGGAGGAGGGAGAGAGAGAGAGAGAGAGAGACGAGAGAGAGAAGAGAGAGAGAGAGAGAGAGAGAGAGAATATAACAACTAAAAACATGTGAAACTAATTAATTAGAAGTTGATTTATTTATTTTAAGGTCCTTCATAAACATTTTACAAATATATGGGTCCAAATGGTGCAATCCCGGACCAAGATTTAAATTGTTTTTATTAGTGATTTGTATAATTGCTGATTCGATATGTCGATAAGGTTGTTTAATTTTCTATCCAGTTTTCTAATCAATGTTTCTGTGGTTCTAAGAAGTTTTGCATATATTTCTTGCCTTCATGTGTGTTTCCAATCAGTGGGAATGGAGTAGTTAAAATTACGTCGCTGCCTCCCCCCACCAATTCTTTAAATTTCTCCTTTACCTCCAATTTCGGAGCAGCATTGTGACGTTTTAAAATCATTGAAGGACATTTATTAAAAGGATATTGCTCGTATCTCCTTATGCGGCGTGGTAGCAAAGATTTAGGTAACACTTGCTCTGCCAGGCCCCAACCTTTTTTCAAAGAATTTTCAAGTGAATCTGGGTAGAGTGGCCCTACCAGTAATGACTTGGAGAAAGAGGTGACGAAGCAACTCAGCAGTGTGAACAGGAAAAAAAAAGTCAACGTGGCCCTCATGATGAATAACATGATCCCGAAATATGTAAAACGTTATGCTATGTAAAAATAAAGGTAATGCCACGGGAGGAATATGAACAGACGAGAAATGCCGAGATCTTTCGGTCTTCATGACCCTTTACTTGAGGGACGACTGAAAGGAACAGAGCAAAAACATAGTATAAGTAGGCTTAGTATGCTAACTGACATTACAGAATTAGCAAAAGGTCCAACTCACTTTAAAAAAACGAAAAAACGGCCGTGAGCTAGATTTGATATTTTAAAGGCAGGCACCCACAAGTGCTCACAGGGTATTTAGTCAGAAAACAATACATTTTGAAAAACAATTAGGCATATACGACCTGACCGTACAGATTTAGTAAAATCTCGAAAATTAGATTAAGGATTTAGGAGCGGTGCCTGGTCAAGGCAATTTTATTTGGAAAAAATACATTTTGTATTAGTAACATGAAATTTACAAAAATGTTCAAACAATGGGTGAGAAACGAACATAGGATATAAATATAGCGAGCATGAGAGAGAGACAGAGAGAGAGAGAAAGAGAGAAAGTATAATAACTAAAAACGTGTGAAAATTATTAATTAGTAGTTAATTCTTTTATTTTAAGGTCCTTCAGATATATATATATATATATATATATATATATAATATATTATATATATATATATATATATATATATATATATATATAGATATATATGATATATTCTAGCTGACCAACCAGGTGCTGCAAGCAATACTTTGAAAAACGAACTAAAGTTCTAATTTTTTTAACTTGTACATTGTTATTGTGTGAATATATGTTTTAATGTTTTACGCTTCTTTGCTTCTTTTCTATTATTAAGTGAATTGCTGCAGCAGCTTGTGTTCTACCTCCTTATAGGTTAGCGTTATTTATTGGGAACGGAAAGTATTGAATTTTATCACCGTGTAAATAAAAGTAAGATATTTATCTTTTAAAAAGTAGTAATCTACAGGTGTCACTTACCTATACACGACATCTTGTTTGTACATTTTGCCTTTGTTCCACTTTGTTTTGTCATATCACACCTACCACAAATAGCAATGAATTATATATCCAAAGAAACGCAATTTATATCACGTTTGTGCTGAATAAAAAATGAAGTTATCTTTGTTTTCCGATTTTTGGTGAGTTAAGTAAAAAAAAATAGCAAAATATTTTTCAATGTGGCTAACTTCAACTCATGTTAATATGCTTTATAGAGGTTTTAGGGATGTTTTTAACATAACATAATAAATTACAATTCATTAAATTTGTAATGGCATAAAGAATATGAGCGTAGCCATCAGTATAAGATTACACAGAACGACAGCAAAAAATTACCGCTATGCTTGCGCAGTATATCAACCCGTACAAAGCAAGGTTTGTTGAGCAACTAATGGTCAAATTCGTACCTATGCTAATGACGTATTATGGTATCATACACAAAAACATTCCCTTCGCGGAGGAATGCATGGTTATTTATTTATTTATTATCTTTTTTTTATTTATTTATTTATTTATTTATTTATTATTTATTTATTTATAATAAATATCCATTGATAAAAAGTAGAAATGAATATACATAATTCTAAAATATAATCATAAACAAACATTTTATATTCCCAAATGACAGGAATGCAACAATGGGCGCGAATTGACTGGCAATTACTCTTTCAGTCTTGCTGTTCACGGGTTGATGTAATTGCCCGACGACCATTTCAAATAAAAAAAAATTGAGTCACTGAATTTAAGTTGATGATTCGTTTTTTTATTCATATTCTATGTTCGTTATTGTATGAAATGTGCTGAGGTAACTTATATAGAGATGTCGCTATTGATAAAGCTGAGGGTTTGTTACAAATGAAGAAAGACAGCCCAAACCCTCAGCTTTATCAA
>NC_061107.1:41887911-41890411 GCF_015104395.2 Macrobrachium nipponense | reverse complement strand
AAACTTTGGGTCAGCGAATACAGTCTATTCGATATCTGTATATTTGTCAACGCATAATAGCAATTCAGATTTCTCAATAGATACTATACGTCCTATCCTTCCGCCAACAACACACGCAGCGTTACTCCTCTTTATATCCCTCCCAAGACTGCAGGTACAGTTGAAATGCTTCCCTATTTCCTGAAAGATAGAGAGAATAGCTTTGAAATATGAATTCCAAAACATAATTGGTTTATTTCTAATATTAGCGACATATATTATTTCATTTTTTCCTTTATGATACAAATGACGAACAAAACATTTTCGATTTCACGAAATGTATTGAATTATTTACTTTTTTTTAGAGTTCTTCTAAGAAATAAATATATGCTGTACTTTTTTTTTTATCTTAATGTCGATTTTTGCAATTACTAGATATAGTTAATATAAAAGCAGCAACGTATCTTTGGCCTCTTGCCTGACAAAGCAATAAGCTTTTTTAAATTTGGTGTTCTTCAGGTAGTTTGATTTAATTTGCAAAAACATCGTCATAAACGCAAAAGAGATAATTAACAATTATCTCTGAGATAATTAACAATTATCTCTGAGATAATTAACAATTATCTTTGAGATAATTAACAATTACCTCTGCCACTTCGAAAAAGCGATCTATTTCATAAAAGTTAATGTTGTAAAATCTTGTAATAGTCACAGTTATAAAAGGCAACTCGGTTTTCCTTCATTCTTTACGAATATTAAAAAAAAAATGAAAACTAAGTAAACTGAAATAACAAATATATTCAAAAGAGTTTTATAGAGAATTCGTCTTCTTTGCTTGAATATCCTCCGGGTGAATATTAACATTTCCTGAAAAGGAAACCAACGTAACCCTTGACCGGTTCATTTGACCTAAAAGCTAACATCGCTGGAACCTTTGATTTCTTCTAGATTATTGTAATTTCTCACTTTATTGCTTTCCGTCTCGTAGGCGGAACCCTGACCACTGTTGTTTCTCTTTGTCCCAAATTGCAAAGGCTTATCAAGTCGTCAGTTCCGTCGGCCTAAGTACAGAATGAAGCCCATGTATTTAGAGTAATCACTCCCCAAAATAAGTTTTGATAATAGTCACTAATCCTCGAGGGGCGAAGATAATCTTGTGCCGATGGAGAAGGAGGTATTTAAGACATTTTGCAGTGTTGGGAGATACCGAATGAGGTATTTCCCTGTGGCCTCACTCAAATCAACTCTATCACCTTTCCCCTGGAACTTGCATCTGCATTCTTAACCTGGTTTATTGCTTCGTTTTCCTTACCTTCATAGAATTTATCAAGATCCATCCAACTAGCATAATAAGCTTGTCTCTTTCTACTTTGCGACATCTTACTTGCCAATTATAATTGGAGAATGTGCAGATTAAAATAATTTAAAAGCTAAAACATTTATACAGAAATAACTCAAAGATGTGAAATTCGTCGATTAATAAGAGCAGTCTTCAGACATTGCTTATAGATTCCCTTGCCTAATATGGTGTTAAGATCGGACTCAATTCAAGTCACTTGAGGATGACAAGCTTATCAATACCAATCCCAGCGATTTTGACCTTCGGCATATGTGACTTCTGTATGTTCGGTATTGCAAAACATTTGCACGTGAATAGATGATGGGGAAATTCGATGGTTTACTTATGCTTAGAAGTCTGTTTGTCCTCTTCGAGAGAGAGAGAGAGAGAGAGAGAGAGAGAGAGAGAGAGAGAGAGAGAGACCAACTGGGAGCGGTTCAAGATCCAGTAGGCCCTTAAGCAACACATTTTCAAGCCAGCGTGATAATGACTCATTTAACCTTCTTCCACCCAAGCTACTAGTTTGTCGTCAGTGTGGAATGGAACACCATTGATGAATCTTTTATTTTCGTAGAAGGTATAACTATTGATTTCATGTTGACCAAAATCAATTTTAATCGGGTATCTACAGTGTTTCACCACATGTAGAACAATATTTGAAAATTTGAAAAACTTAAAAATTCCTAATAAGAAAATATATTAGCTGCTAAGCTGTCAGTTATTGCACCTAATGATCACTGCCAATCTAACAACTTTCCATCACAGAAGAGGATTAATTCCTAGTTTCGTAAAAAGTTGTCATAACAACTGTAAGGAATGATTTTAAATAAAACCGTGTCTTCGGATCTGTTCCCCACTCAGAGTTAGCAAGTTTGCCTAGTAAATTGTTATTCGTGGCAACTTTCGACTTGAGTTTCCCTACATTATTCCGCAAAAGACAGGGTTCGGTCTAGTGTGACTCCCAGGTATACAGGGAAGTAAGCATGCTCGAGTCTCTCATTATTCCAGATGTTTAATTTTTTTTCCATGGTGGTTATTTAGGTGGAATACACACACCTGCATCTTTCCAGGATTGTCATTAAATGAGTTGCATTTGTAGTAACTCTGTGAGATGTTCTAGAGTAGCTGATAGTCTCCTTCCGATAGTTTCGAATGTGTGCGCTTGTTTGGCGATACACAAGT